>NC_092634.1:52128054-52429535 GCF_039555335.1 Amphiura filiformis | reverse complement strand
TGTAAGTGATAGAGCTGACCTCTTCAGTTGCTGGAGAGGTTACCAAACCGCAATAGCAATGGTTGGACAGCAGCTGTACAATATGGGGAGCCAGCTATGCCGATCTTGCAGAAAACGTCATGAAAGCGGTGAGTTTGAGCTTTTTTCTGCATCATTACATCAAGTTAAGATTGCATATAATTCCTTTTTACATGTTAATTACTATGCAAAATATGCTGTAAAAGTTTTATATCGGCATTCATTCTGTATTGGGAACTACATGATCTTATGTTATGTTTGCAGACGACTTGTCGACTTTTGATGACTCGACTCGAATGAATGACTTGACTCGGGTCTCAACTTTGAAATGACTCGACTCAACATTCAGACCCAAAGACTCGACTCGACTCGAGATTTGAGTTCGATAACTCAACTGTACAAATTTGGATGTTTCACTTTCAAATTAAAAGAGCAGTTCGTGATACTCAGCCTCCCCCCACTATAATTCTTTAAAAAGTTGACATTTTTATACCACTGGCCGCTATAATGTTTATGTGCAAATAATTTCTTGCAGATAAATCGTTTAGCAAAAATATCGTCAAATTTGAATTACGTTCTGGTGTACCAGAACAAAATTACAACAGTGGTCTATGGAGCAGTGTAATACACATAATCATTCATGCATAACATGCAATCGCATAATCGGAATCAACTGAAGTTTTGTGAATAAGCTTGTGGATACCTACTGAAAAATGTCAGAATAAAAATTCCTTTACAAAAGGAATTGGCTAAAGGTTTGGATAATTTTTTCTTCTTTAAAACAATTGTAACATTAGCATAGTAATCAAAGAAAGATTAGGAAATGTAAAGTAAATTGCAGTGGGAGAGGTGAAAAATCGTACCGCATGGGATGTAAGAGGATTGGTTTCAATGTAAAAAAGAAACATGATGCAGTCATGTCTACAGTAGAATTCACCACGACCTTTGCAGGACTTAAACCCCATTAAAAGCTATTTTAAAAACCAAGATAACACTCATTGAAAACAGCTCAACTGATTAAATCAGATCTTCTCTGGTTGTGCACATGTGTCTGTTTTACATGTGCGGTATCGCAATGAGCTGGTATTATAGCTTCAGTTGGGTAACCGATTATAAAGGAAACGCAAGGAAACAATGGTATGTGGACCATTGTTCACAAAATGAGACAAAGGTCTGCTTATTGTTAATCAGCAATTTTGAAAATGAGCAACATAATGATTGTTGACTTAACACGGTTTGGAAATAATTTCTTCATATTTTTTGGTGTTATCTGTCGTTTACATATCCTTCCTAAAACACAAAAGTGCGACTATTTCCAAACACCTAAATTAACTAAAAATTTAGGACATGTTACAAAACTATATTTTCTAGAATTTCATAGAATACTTTAAATGTAGCTTGTACCGTTTTTTTGTGGCATCCTTCAGAACTGAGCGGTCCGTTACCAATATTTTCGGTCAAATCTCCATTCAATTAACACGGGGAGTTGGCTAGCTATGAGCTAGCTATGCCTTGCCCTCACTCATATTTTACGAAAGTGCGACTATTTCTGAACATCTAACCTAGCTGTAATTTTAGGTCATGTTAGAGAAATATATTTGCTAGAAGTTTGGAGAATACTTTAAATATTGGCCGGTTATTTTTCACACAGTGATGTTAACTAGGCAAATGCATATACTTCTAACATACACTATTTGTAAAGGTCGCGCGTCAATGGTGAGAGCACTGTGTATTGTGTATAGGAAAACGGACAGTAACTGCAGTATGACAAGCTCAGGGGATTCTAGGATCATGAAATACTCCTTTAATACAATGGCGTGGACCTATTTTTTTGTATCAAGTATCTTACTTTATAAAAAAAACCATGTACAATTACTTTTTGGTCAAAACCGTTCTATTTGAGCCACTGCCCCGGTTCACTTTGCCCCTCCTCCCCTCATTGCTCCCAGAAAAAATTCTGGTGCCGTCACAGATGTCTCATTGTTACTTTCGGGCGATAGGCTGATGTATAAACCGGAGCTTTTGCCGTGATACAGGGTGTATCAAAATAAAGTATTCAGTTTGAAAAATACCACTATATATAGATTAAAAAGTATATTTAGTCAAAATGTTATAATTGACAGTTAATCCACATTCTGCCATTGGCCCCCCACATTGCAAAGTTAGTAGCGTGTGATCATTAACAATGACTATTTTTGCGAGCCAAGTAAAAATGCAGTTGCGCGAAGTTAGTTAAAATAAAAAACAACATGAAAATCACATGTTTGACCACTTTCTTTACAGTAATAGTCTTCCACATGCATGACATGGCTACCAGGGCATGACCACTATTTATCTGTAATTCTGTATACAGATGGCACACCATGTCTTATGAGACATGTGAGAGGTCTGTCCTGCCTCGATGTCAACTTGTGCAATTACGTGTCTCTTGAGTTCGTCAAGTTCTGTAGAAAAACTTGTCCGATAGCCCCACAAGAAGAAATCCAGAGGTGTAAGATCATGAGATCTTAGGGGCCATTCCACTTGGTGCTTCAAAGCAATCACACGATTATTTACAAACAATTATTCAAGGCGTTCTGTCAATTACTGTAAAAAAGTGACGAAACTGTGATTTTCAGGTTATTTTAATTGACTCCGCGCAACTGCAATTTTTACGGCTCACAAAAATAGCAATTGGTCAAGTTATTAATGGTCACACGCCAGTGATTGTACAGTTCGGGGTGGAAAAGATATTGATTCAGCTATCAACTAAAGTATTTTGACCAAATACCTCATACTTTTCAATCTACATTAATTAGTGGCATTTTTCCAACTCATACTTTATTATGATACACCCTGTATAGGCATATGGAAATGGAACACACGGATTTTTACATTAAACGCCACCTCTTTAACACCACAGGGATGGCTTCCAAACCCTTCAAAATTGGTAAAACCGGCGATTAGACCTGCGGGGATATATTGTTTGGCAAAACCGACGATTGGACCTGCGGGGCTCTATTGTTTGGAACAACTGAAAGAACGCGGTTAAACCGCGCTAGTTCTGCCAGAGCGTCGACGGCCAGATTTTGAAGCCATGCTATATAATAGACGCTTTAAAATAAACTTAAGGATTTGTGATCGGACTATTAAAGTAGGCGTTAAATGTTAAGCCCCTGGTGTTAAGCTGCCTCTAAGATTTTGTTTTTTCATATAGACATGTCTCTGAAATTGTTATAAATAAATAAAAGAGATTTTCATAGGATAATACAATATCCATCACGGTAATACATAGTGGCAAATGATATCAATTATCGTGAATTCGTGATCATGGTAATATTAATCATAAATATTTTCTAAAACACCCACATACTTAATAAGGGCCTTTTATTTATCTAGGGACGTGAATTTAGAACGCTTTTCCTGTGTATATAGTTTAAGTGAAGTCAAGTTAAAGTTGAAAAGAGATGAGACTGAGTGAACTGTAATGATTGAGATATTTATCTTTAGGATGTATCATATACACGTGTAGAATTACCTATAATTTGACGTTTCTGGGTGAATTGGCGGTCGGGACACCCATGCAGCGCGCACGAGAACTTTCCATTGCAAAGTTCATCGTACGGAAACTCCGCACACATTCTTACATCCGTAACACAGTGCGGGGAATGGCTATTATGTAACAAGTGAATTCATCGGGCCAATGGCGGACATTCGTTAGAAACAAAAACCGGGACAATTTTTTAAGTGGTTTCGAAGAAAACAACATTGTTTCTACTTCGAGGGGTTTCTATCCCCAGAATGGCCAATAGAAACGCACTTGCCCGAATGAGTATCCTCTCCAACACCTGGATCAGCCCGTGCCACAGCTGTGAGCCTGTGCATTCTGTTTGCGAGAAAAGACTTTGTGTATTTTTTTTAATATAAACAATTATTATAGGCTTATCATTATTCATTTTTCAAAAAAAGCATTAACATTTTAAATCCGATGAGTGTCAATTTATTCAGTCAAGCCTCAGTGGCATTGATTTCTATCCCCAGAATGACCAATACTAACGCACTTACCCGAATGAATAAGCTCCCTTTCCTTTAAAACACCTGGGTCAGCCCCTGCATTCTTTTTGCGAGAAAAAACTTTTGGACTGAGGTTTTCCAAAGCTTTTGGAATGAGGTCTTCAATTTGTCGTGGGATGACGGCTGATGACTGCTTTCATCGCAGGTCATTGTTCAAACAAACAGTCTTGGGCCATATAGTAATATGCGTTTTTTTCCGTTTGAACAAGAATAGTTTTCAATGAAATAATCATGTCATTTCAGGTACGATTTTCTCATATTTCTTATATGGAACTCTCACAGCGAAAAGATTATTATCAATAAAGTGTAAAATGACCAGGTATTATGATGATCTGACACTTTTATTGTTTTAAACCATTGAAGCGTGAAGACATGTAAACACCGCGACTTTAAAACACCTAGGACAGCGCGTGCATTCTTTTGAGAGAAAAAACTTTGTGTATTTAAAAAAAATATTTAAACAATTATTATATTCTTTATTATTATAATACGCGAGTGTCATTTTATTCAGCCAAGCCTCAGTGACATTGAGATTGGATTAATAGTTTCCTTTCTGTTGACCTCAGGCTGACAGTAAAATTGTGTCACTTGATTTGATGATAGGAGTAGCTGTCGTTGCCTTGATCTTTTTCTCCGAATTTAAATATGTTTCTCTTTTTCTTTCTACATTTACAAACACGTGTTATACAGCTATTCGTAAATTAAAAGAAAAATGAAAAATTTAACAAAATACCCTTAAAAAAATCGTTTTTGTCCGAGCAACTCGTCAATATGCACATGTTTATTAACGAATTTTTACGGCATAATGTTTTTAGCCTTATGAGTATTCAATATCATCTCGTCCTATATTTTAAAACTCATAGCGAGACCAATAAATATTGGGCGTAAAGCAATTTTATCATTATTATGTATTGGATCCAATATTTTCACACACTTGGATTCATCAAAACATAATAATATGTCTCTTCACGGAGCAAAATAACACACTGCATGGTTATCAGCACCGTGAGCATTAGAACATTAATTAATAATGCAAATCAGGATTGCAAGATTCCGATATGTAGCTTATGTTATTATCTTTTAACTCGGGACAGCAAAAACCATCCAATATGTAGGACAAGTTAGCCTGTGACCTAGAAGCCCACAAGTTATTTTTATATAATACATACATGACAATCTTCACGTCGCCCTGCTATTTTTATTTTCATGCTACATTGGATGTGTCTTGATATATTGATGACTAATCTCCATTGGAGTCTATTTCAGCACAAATAAATGCTTTTGACTTTGAACTTTCCCCAATGTTAAAGCCATAATGTACGATCATATAATGGGAATAAGAAATTGTTTTCTTTTTCAAACCTGATTTTATTTTTGCGCTAAGAATAATTATTTTTAATGTAAATATTTCAAAACGTCCACACTTGACATGTGCAGCTTTTGGACTGAGGTCTTCAATTTGTCGTTGGATGACGGCTGATGACTTGTCGTTGGATGACGGCTGATGACTGCTTTCATCGTAGGTCATTGTTCAAACAAATAGTCTTGGGCCATATAGCTATATGCGTGTTTTCCGTTTCGACAGATTTGTCGCATGTTTGGACAAAACGTAGAACAAGAATAAGGTTCAATACCACCAATTCTCTATAACATAGTTTTCAATGGAATGTCATTTCAAGCACGATTTTCTCATATTTCTTACACTCTACACTGGAACTCTCACTGCGAAAAGATTAAAATCATTTAAGTGTAGGAGGTTGACACCCAAAATGACCAAAATTTCATGATTTGAGACTTTTTTGTTTTAAACCATTGAAGTGTAAAAGACCAGGTAAAGACCCCAAATTTACAGTGCGCCCTCGTTTTTGGGACCTATGATAGAAAACATGTCATTTCTGCATGCTAATATGAAATTTGCACATTTTGGACTAAACAGATTGGCAATAATTGATTTTTAAGCACCCTTTTCAGATGCCACACAAGAAAATAGTCCCTCTTTTTTTTCACGCACTGCCCAGCTCTAATTAGTGGTATTTAACCATAAACACCAAATAATACTAATCCGCTTCTATCGCATCGGAGAATCAAAAGTCGCAGCAAAGCGCCAAAAGGCAGCGTTTGCTTGTTTTGTTGATTTTTGTTTTAATGCCGCGTATTTGAAGTTGTGCAAAAGAGTCGCAGTGAGTCTTGGCTGGTAGATGCCTAATTTTAAAATGGAAATACTTGGTCATCATGAGAATGACCTGGGTGAAAATAATGGAAGCCTCATTTCTTATTCTGCCTATATTTCAAACTTTCATTTGCCTATTGACACCAACTCTTTTAACCGTAACAACTGAACAATTGATGATTGATTCCTTTCCGTTTTGACGATGTCACTGACACTTCAACAAAAATTTTGTACAGTTCCTGTTCAACCACAAATAAGTGTATGGATAGTATGCGTTGATCCGTGTTAAGACTGACTAGACCTAGTTTTATACGTGCTACTTTGCAGCTCTTTGCTACACCTGGCTTTTTTGTGTGTCTCGGTGACATGTAGATGAACTAATACCGCTTCTGTCGGTAGACACTGATACTACCTTTAGGCCTACTATAAATAAACTGTCAACCCACTAGAGAAAACTGACCTCTGAAATCCAGGGCTCGTTCTTTGGGCTTTAGGTAAAATAGAATATATTCAAGAAATTTAAAACACTAATTTGCATCCGATTATTTGCGTATAAATCAACTAAGCATCATCGACGGTTTCGATGTCTGCTACAGTGTAGCTAGTTGTCTATTTTAGAATTATTTCCTACATTATAGCTGCGATTAACAACTCATGACATCATCATGCCCTCCCCCTGTTTTTAGCAAACGTTAAAAATTAGTTTCATTTTTCAAACGTTTTGAATAACTACAAACCAATGAGCGATTTTCATGCAACTTGATATGTAGGTTGGGGGCAAGGATGATGTGTCGTCATCAAATGTGCATAATTTAAGTTGCTCATTTGCATATCAGTTTTGATTGGATAGTAGCATAAATGGGTAACAGAGAAAATAAGGATCGATTTTCATTAAAATTCGTTATGTACAGTAGTGTTTGGGCAAGTTAGGGCCCTTTTTCTGAGTATCATCATCAAATTCAAATGCGCATATTTTGGTATAGGTCTCTGGTGCAGTGTATCGTCTTTTCGCGGTTTACCATTGCATTGATTTTGATGTTTCGTCATAAAAAAGTCGTTTGTGACATGCTTTCATTCTCGCTTATTTGTTCTATACTGTTTTTGCGTTCTCTGTTATCTTTCCGCTATTTCTCTCTTGCTGTCGTTAGATAGCTCAGTGTTATCGCAGTGTAAGCACCAGCTTATTACATAATTTTGGACCAGGGATATATCCCTGATAGGACATAACACAGGTACTTTTAAAAGGGACAGATACTTTAGAAGGGAACTCTGTGGCAATATTCCCAAACCACTATATTAAAATCGAATGACTCACACCGGGGACTCACACTACACTTCAGAAGCGCCTGAAATGTCCGAAAGCTCCGTAAGCCAGAAAAAATAACACCGAAAACAACAACAACAACAACAACAAACCGCCGACAATTTCCACAAAAATGTTGATTTTCATTACTTGCTAAATGAAATCTGTAGGATATGATTCCAATTTTACAAGGTCATTTGTTATGCTTATATCACGCATATTGTAGCGTTATTGCTAACCATGACACTGTATGCTTACCGGATTACCAGCCGGTTATGGGTAGATGCGGTTTTGTTGGTCGAAGCAGCCAAAAAAAAAAAAAAAATCGATTTTCATTGTCTAAATCAATATATTATTGAACATTAACACCTTGATGTTTTGCAAAAGTTCATTCTGCAAATCATATACCGTTTGCAAACTTGCTTAATTTATTGTTGTTAATTAGTTATGTACGTTTTACAAAAGTGTTGTTGTTTCAGCCCTCTTTACAACATAACTCAAGAACCACAGGACCTACAAAAGTATATCTGTGATATTTGAATTCTTCTACACACTCGCTAAGAATTGAGCAATGCAATTTTTGCCAAAGCTCACTACCATTCGCAAGATGCTGTGAACTACCAAATCACAACAGTTCAAGATTGTGTATAGCCTTAAGGTTATTAATTATTTTAAACTGTTGTGATTTGGTAGTTCACAGCATCTTACGAATGGTAGTGAGCTTTAAACAAAATTGCATTGCTCAATTCATAGCGAGCGTGTAGAAGAATTAAAATATCACAGATATACTTTTATAGGTGCTGCGGTTCTTGAGTTACAAACAACAACGAATTTGTAAAACGTACATAACTAATTAACAAAAATTAATTAAGCAAGTTTGCAGAGTATACGATTTGTAGAATGAACTTTTGCAAAACATCAAGGTGTTAATTTTCAATAATATATTGATCTAGATGATGAAAATCGATTTTTAGGTTGCTTCGACCAACAATACATCGTCTACCCTTAAAGGTGTCCGATTGTTAATGATCATTTCTTCATTGCTTCCGTTCAAACTAAGGCCAGAACCGCGCCAAAAGGGCACAACTGACATATAATTAGTGTACATCAACTTGTACACGCACTCCACATACATTCTGCAAAACAATCAAGGTATTTGTTATTTTACCCCTGTATATCCTACACAAAGGCATAAATGTCATAATAAGCACCAGAAGCCAATAGCTGCATCTTTTAGCTCGGATTTAATACCACAGTCGTTAAAAACTGTCAAGAAATAAAACCACAATGATCCAAATCCCAAGGAAGCTGCCAATTCAAAGGTTGCAGTTTTGCTCCATTACATGCCCTATTGATTTGTACACAAAGCATTCTCGAACAAGAGAACAAGCGCCGTGCTTTCCATTGATTAGGACATTAGGACATTGATAAGAACATGAAATTGCAACTTCAAATTTTGTTACTTCCTTGGGTTTTAGAGCTCCGGTTCTTTAATTTTAAACTAATTTCAACAAGTGGAGTCTTAAATCAGAGCTAAAATAAAGGGTACAGGTATTGGCTGCTGGTTTTAATTTTGACATATTTATCTTTGTTTAGATATACAGTGGTAAACGTAATTGGTACCTTAATTCTTTGGCTTTCTGTATTTTAAGGCATGGGTTCATTAAAGTAGCGTTCTCCGAAAAGTTTTTCGATAAATTCATTAATTTCTCAAAAAGTAAAAATCTCAGTTTAATAAATAACGGTTAAAATGAAAGCCATTATTGGGGGCCTAATTATCGTATCATTATAATAGGTCTGGCACCAATGCAAGCATTTGTTTCGGTGTCCCAAATTCATAGTAAAATATGCTGACGCTATTTTTTACAAATCGCCTGGAATTGCATATTTAGGTTTCGGCGATTGCTGAAAAAAGTGGGGTATGCTTATGAAAAGCGTTTCCGCTTGGAATGTAGATAGTTATTGTTGCTATTACTGTTCGCGATTTTAATTTATGCACTCTTTAGCCGACAATTTTCAATGCATTTTACACACTCAAAATGTCGCTCGCGTAAATACTGATATTTTAAACAGTATCAACAAAACAACTGTCCACATTAGTTCCCAAGACTTTGATGATAACATAGATACCAAATCAGACTGCATGTGACGAACAGATTTTAAACTAGAATTGACAGAACCAGCGTAGGCCCTATGAAAATGCTGTTTCGTAATAAATCGCGTTGTGATAAAAAGAGGGAATTTTGGACATCCTTTTGGCTGTTTTATATACCAAGGAAATGCGTGACCTACACCAAACTTCTCATGTAGCCTTGACTTAATGTCCGTGGCTGTTTGATATTATTGAATTTAGACGATTTTAACTATTTACTTACATTTAACCCGATGTTTGGCCAGAGAATGTTGTATTATATTCCAAAGATGGCGACAGCTACAGACTCACTTTAAACCAGTAAAAAGGACACGTTTCTGCTCAGATGTTTCAGAGTTTGAGACCCTATATTCACGGTTTTCCTACTAGCATTCAAACCTATGACAAATTTGGCTGGTTTGCGATATGCGATTTTTCATCCTGATGTGGTAGTGATGTCAGTACAGTGAGCATTTAATTGGGCACAGCCAAATAATTACTAGCGTTCGGTCAAAGCGCTGCAGCGCGCTGGTGTACATGCACACGCTCACGACGCCACATAGATGCGCGAGCGAAACAGCTGCTTCAACGCGCTGACGTTGACTGCCATAAGGGTGAAAAATGGTAGGCCTACATGTATGACTATAAAACCTCAAACTCGCCCCTCGATAAAGGTTGGCAAATGAAGGAGGCGGCAGTTTAGTGAATATGCGAGTGCAAGCGCCGCCCTAACCGTGGAAGGTTTCCGCATACCGAATATAGGTTTATATCATGGCCTCTAGGCCTCATGGTTTATTTTTCGAAAAGAAAGCATAATCAATTGAGAAGGGAATGGATATTGCCATAATAATATCAAAGTTAATACTTGTCGTCCATAACAAGAAGGAATGCATCACGATTGTATAATATCCAGCTTTGGTATTTCATTTGATTACACTAAACATGAAGCTTTATCTTTACTAGATTTATGAAATGAACGTTTGCAGACCAGGCCTTCTACATGTAGTGAGCATCACATTAGATTGTGTTTAAAAGAAATATTTATAAAATAAATAAATAACATTAAAGGAGTATTTCGTGATCCTAGTATCCTCTTTTTATGACATTTTTCAGTACATATCCACGAAAAAAGCATATTCCCAAAATTTCAGTTGATTCCGATATTGCGTTTGCGAGTTATGCATGATTATGTGTATTACACTGCTCCATAGACAATACGTTGTAATTTCGTTCTGGTGCACCAGAACGAAATTCAAATTCACGATATCTTTGCTAAACGAATTAATCTGCAAGAAATATTTTGTACATAAACATTATGTAGCCAGAGGTTTCCAGTGATATAAAAATCTCAACTTTTTTTGAGAAAAGTGGGGGATGAGGCTGTGGATCACGAAATGCCCTTTAATCCATATAAGATTTATATAGCGCACCAGAGGATACAAAGCGCTGTAAATTTGCTGCTACTAGTGAATTATCAGAATCAGATATCATCAACTATGCCGATTGTAGCCGATTAGATTGTAACATCCACTTATTATCTCAGCAGTTCTCCAAAGTCCATTGGATGAAGAAAGATGTGAGCGTTATGAATTAATAAGTGTCGCCTCCTAGAAATATCCTAGATAACCAGCTTGGATGATAAAATATTATCTAGAACCACGCATCTGTTTTTCAAGGTCTCCCTTTCATCTTTCTGACCTCAAAGAAAGGATTAAAATTATTGAATAGAGTCCATGACCTGATGCAACGCATTATTAATGAGTAGCTATTAGGGACAGTCATGCTGTTATGGTTGAGCGAGCAACGTATGACCACTACACAGGTCAATGGCCTGATTGCGATCTGGCGGGTTTTTAAAAGCACGGTCCCTGAACTACGGTGTACCATGAGGGACATGCAAACTTAAAATAATTTTTCACAAACTCAAATATTTTTTTACAAACTGAAATGATTTTCTACAACTCAAATAGTTTTTTACAAACTCAAATAATTTTTTACAAACTTGAAATATTTTTTGCAAACTTTCGACTTTCACGAGAGAGCAAGACTCCCAGCGAGACTCAGGCTATCGAGATTGAGTCCATGCGCGATGCGATAATATGATTTTTTTTTTTTAAAAGAAGGGTCTTAGACCGCTCGGCCACACGACTTGTTGGTATCCATCTTGAATTTTTTTGTACATATAATCGCAACCTCAAAACGTACCATATTTTGGAATTTTATTTGCTTAAAAACATTAATGTGTATTAATAGCGCTCAATTGTTGTTAAGAGGCGCACCATTTGATTTCAGGGGGCATGGGAGTTTTTGAAAAAAACTTCGCCCACTAGTGAGACGAAAAAACAACTTCGCCCACTAGTGAGATGGAAAATAAATCCTCCCTTTGGAGGCGATAAAAAAATACAAAATTTGCCGCCAAAAAAAAAAAAAAAAATAATTCTGCCTGACCCAAACTCCCATGCACCCCTGAGAATCTAATGGTGCGTCCCCTGCGTGATCTAAATACAGAAATCCGACAATAAATGGGCCTCTACATGCACAATACATTATATTAAAGTTTGCAAAAAAAATAGTTTGTAATAATTATTTGAGTTTGTAAAAAATCATTTGAGTTTGCAAAATTATCAAAGTTTGCAAAAATTATTTTAAGTTAGCATGTTCCTCATGGTACACCGTACTGAACATAACATATCCGTGGGCATATGACCGAAATTGCCTGGCAATTGACGTCTCATGTCAACACAGTCTATAGTGTGATTAGAACATTATTGTCTGGTGATCATTATAGTATGATCAGTACGAAAAATCCAGATTTTCAAAAATTAAAAGAACCACTTTTTAGCGGGAATTTTCGTAAGTTACACAGCTGAAGTTATGAAAGGGTTGAAAGACTATAATATTATGGCATAAACAAGAATATGTTCGATTGGTCTTTATTCCTATAGTCTGTACCCTTAAGAGGATGGGTTTATGGTAAACGGGTTTCGAATTATTCGCGTGTTTCAGATATTATAGTAGAAGTCACTTGAACTATTATTTTTGGGTCAACGTTTTTGCTTTTCAAAGTAACATAATTCGCCAATGAAAGATATTTCCGAACTTTCTAAAGCACATCATATAGGGCTATATGTCATGGTTTTGTCAGAATTTCGATTTTGATTGCACCATTTTTCAATTCCGACTACCAATTTTGTCAAAATCAACTCGCGAATGTACCCAGGAATGGATGATTTTGCAAGCCGAGACCGAGAAAATTAATTTCAAAGCAAAAAGGTGTATCTCTGAATTATGCTAATTTCAACATGTATCGGTCGACTTTTAGCACTACTATGCATAACAATAGAGGATGGTGAATAGCGGTCTGAGTGCATGCACTTACACTCATCACCTGTCACGTCTGTGTATGTGGGAAATCAGCGCATTGATTGTTCTATAGTGTCCGATTTGAGCTCTGACATCTTGTAAAATGTTGCCAATCAATATCCATAAGATTATATTTTAAACTGTTGCGATTTGGTAGTTCACATTATCTTGCGAATGGTAATGAGCTTTGACAAAAATTGCATTGCTCATTTCATAGCGAGTGTGTAGAAGAATTCAAATATCACGGATATAATTTTATAGGTCTTGTGATTCTTGAGTTATGTTGTAAAGAGGGCTGGAACAATAACACTTTTGTAAAACGTACATAACTCATTAACAACAATAAATCAAGCAAGTTTTCGAAGTGTATGATTTGTAGAATGAACTTTTGCAAAACATCAAAGTGTTATTTTTCAATAATATATTGATTTAGATATGGAAAATCGATCTTTTGGCTGTTTCGACCAACAATACCGCGTCTACCCTTAAGAGTGTATATTCAATGCCCCATTTGACTCAAACGATTATTGATATCTTTGTTTCTACCTTTTGTTAAAAACTTGAAATTTGTATCAAGGAGATTCGGTTTTCATTTCAGTTTCTTAAATGGTATGAAGAAGAAATTCACTTGGTTTGGAAGTTACCTGATCTAAGTATACAAACGAAATGTTTAAATTTCGCAGTGCAATATTCACGAGGAGAGAACTGGGGCATGTCAGTCTACATTGAAAAACGTGCTTTAGAAAAATCCAATAAGCTATGGCTATATTAGCTGTGAAAAAATATAGACCATCGAAATATTTGCATTCGACATTACAAAAGGGGCGACTCAGGTGATAATAAACAAAATCGATTCATGTCCTTAATCCCCATGTACCAGAATCAATGGAAGGCCATTATGTGACTTCTCTCCTGTCGTATTGTCATCTTTTTTTATGTTGTCACATTGATATTTTAATAGGTTGAGTTTGGTGCAATGATATTGTGGGAGTGCATCAGTGGATGGGGGTGGGTGTAAGGGTATGGGAGGGGGCATGTGGGGTGTGCAGGGGTGTGTTGAGATATGGTGTTGAGTTGAGTACGGTTGAGTATGAGCTACAACCATATTCAATTTTACCTTTGTATTTTTTTTATTGTACTTTTGATATCATGTATCGTGCAAGAATTCATTAATGATATTTTAGTATATTTATATTTGATCTTTTTGGCTATCTTTATTAATTTGATTGTAATTCACCAAGTAATTCAGCCTTTTTGGCTGCCATTTGAGTGTTTTAATAAATATTTCTGAAATATAACCTGAAAAAAATAGTTCTTGAGTTATAGGTAATTTTACTCTCGACAAGTATACTATATAGTACATACATTTAAGGGGTACTACACCCCTCGATAAATGTGTGTCTATTTTTTGCATTTTTCTCAAAAACTAATAACACAGTGGTAACAAAAGTTATGTATATTATAGGGGCAAGGAATCCAATTACTACACTGGAATTTCAGTGATTCAAGACAATCGGTTCGTTATTTATGATAAGAAATAAGGTACCGCAAGGATGTACCTCATTTTCCTAACATATATACTGAATCGCTTGTCTTGAATCACTGAACTTTCAGTGTAGTAATTGGATTCCTTGCCCCAATAATATACATAACTTTTGTTACCAGTGTGTTATTATTTTTGAGAAAATGCAAAAATAATCTAAATTTACCACAGGGGTGTAGTACCCCTATAAATAGAAAATCACAATATCTGAAATATTGAATTACGGAGAACATGCATCGTTTGCTTGTAGAACGTGCTAGTAATTGCAAACAAAATACATGGGTAGAAACGTACGTCAGCGTTTGAAATTAGCCAACAATAATATTTCAAGGACCATTTGGGCCTTAGGTACTCGTCAAAAATTTACGTGCTCGATCTCGAATTTTAAAATTCATTTACAATACATTAAATTCTGTTGATAAGTCGTTACCTTTTTTTGGATTTTTTTTTTTGGAATATCAATCATATCAAATTATCAGGTTTTTATGATTTTACAATTTTATAAATACCAAGATTATTATAAGAATGTGCACGTTAGCACCTATTTTAAATCCAACATCTAAATTAATATAATGTAATATAATGGCGTAATAAAACCACCATCTCTCATCTGTTGAATTACGGATAATATTCATTGTTTGCGTGTGGAAGTATGAATGGTCAAGGGGCTCAAAACAAGCCTAAGAGTAAATGGTTTATAACCTTTGATGTCAAATATTCA
The DNA here is from genome assembly GCF_039555335.1 of Amphiura filiformis. NCBI lineage: Eukaryota > Metazoa > Echinodermata > Ophiuroidea > Amphilepidida > Amphiuridae > Amphiura > Amphiura filiformis. Next base: position 52,414,233 of record NC_092634.1, on the reverse strand, counting down.
GTCTTAAACGTCCAAGATATTATCTTGCACGTCCAGTATTGCTATATGATGTAATCGTAAACGTCCAAGAATTTCGCGGTCAGTTAAATTGATATATATACAGAGCCAGAAATCACAATGCCGTTGACATCTTTTGGGATATCGGTGAATTTTTGGTGCATATGAATCCCTTCAATTTTTGTTCGCGCGTCAATAAATTTACAACATACACACGCATAAATTCACAAAGCACGCGCCAATCTGCATTACACAACTCGCAATCTGCATAACACAACGCCTAACTAGCGTAAGTACTGCGTCCAACTGCGTGCACGCCATTGTAAACATCTACCAAAAAGTAATTACCCTTCTTTAATGAATGACCATTATTCCAGAACGGCTGATTGTATACCAAATTGGTGATATGCTTTCGAAGCAGAATTTATTTCTGCGCATTATGACACCTTAATTTTTTTGCAACGGTCCCAATATTGATGTCGCAGCGTACATTCAACATGTTTAAATATGAATGTAACTCAAGATATGAACGTTGCAGTAAAATCCTGTTGCCTTGTATTCAGTATCCATTGAAGGAAATCTGTTCAGCTCTCATTGGATTATCCTTTTTTTTTCAATACAAGGCAATAGGATTTTGTGGCAACTTTCAAATCTTGGGTTACTTTCATTTTCATGTACGCTGTGACATCAATATTGGGGCAATCGCAACAAATGAGGTGTCTTAATGCGCAGAAATAAATTCGATTAGCCGTTCTGGAATAATGGTCATTCATTAAAGAAGGGTAGTCACTGTTTGGTAGATGTTTATAATGGCGTGCACGCAGTTGGACGCAGCACGTATGCTAGTTAGGCGTTGTGTTATGCACACTGCGCGTTGTGTAAAGCAGATAGGCGCGCGCTATGTGAATTTACACGAAAGAAATTCTGCTTCGAATGCATATCCCAAATTTGACATATGATCAACCGTTTTGGGATAGTGGTTATTCATTAAAGGGGGTAATTAGTTTTTAGTAGATGTTTATCAATATGCGATATACATTTGTTTCGCTAATTATAAACTTAACAAACTATGGTCATGGTTAAAAATATTCATGTGAAAAAGGTTTTGAACAAACTGCATCATTCACGCAGTCTGAAAGTAAGGAGATGAAAATAATACAGTATATAGCGACGGTAGCTATTCACACTCAGGAAGCTATTAGTACCAACCAGAACCAGCCAGAACAGCTTATATAATGTTCACTTTACCTTTTTTGCCACTTGTGTAGCAAGTTATATTAGGTATCTTTTCGTGGAAGTATTAGTATAACTTCCTTTGGCACTCTACCATGTCTACCATGTCTACTTGTCAGTCTTAAATTTCAATTGCTACTATTAGCTTGTATTATTTCCTATTATAGAATTTTCTTGTTTGACCACGGGGAAGGACTGTTTATCTACTCGAAACGTCGTTTGCCTTTTGTGACCTTTTACCTACTTTTCTGTTTCAATTGGTTTTGTCCTGCTCTAAATAATGTGCTCCACGCGACGTCAATTTGGTATACGTGATTCAAACCTTAGATTAGTGAACTAAAATCTATTAAGGTTCACTATGTATAAACATAGATAAGTAAATGTTGCACATCGTTTTCATACAAGAAAGCCCACAAAGGTTAAAATAAAAAAAATCAACCAACCATCAACACCATCCAATGTGGTCAATTGTTTATTATTCATTATACCATAGACACTTTTAATTGAACAGGATAACACCGTAAAGAATTTCATAGATGCTTCTTACATTTTTCGCAAGCGTATGAACCCAGCTGTTAATATTTGCTTTTTAGTTTTACTTACGTGCTAATACGCCCACGAGAAAATCAAACTTGACCATTGAACCTACTGACCATGACGGGAAAGAAGCGGCTGAGCATCATCATGATGGTTACTTCTGTTGTCAGAAAACGAATGAACTTTTAGCTGAACTTTTCAAAAAGCGCTCCAAATTTTCCAAAACAAAACACCAATACATCATTTCAATCTTACAAATAGCAAGGTTAATCTATTTTTCATCCATGACACAACATAACAACATTTTTAAAATGTTGTCAAAATGTTATTGTAAAATATTTGTTGGAAACATTTTGTGTCAAATATGTTGTTAGCACTATCATGACTATGTAAGAACATTTTGCAGGAAGTTTTTCGAAAAATTGTTTTTGAATGTTATGAAAGTGTTTTATAGCCTTATGCCCTTTATATAAACCCGACATTTAAAAGTTTCTGGCAATCTCGTCTAAACTTTGGCGAATAATGTCAAAAAAACCCAAAAAAAAAAAAAAAAAAAAACGTTTGCGGCGCAGTTATTAGAATTCTTTCACTTTCCGGGGTTAGTGTGGCTTATTATTAAAACGAGAATAACATATAATGGCATATTGTAACTTACACGAATCTTATGTGTTTATATTGACTTTATATTGGGATAACAACAAGAAAAGAACATCTTTCTCATACCGTAGATCTAGTGAATTTTCAATTACTAATTTTTAGGATGTGTATCAAAACATTAGTGTTTTGTAAGAGTCTAGCCGTTGCATCATAGTGTTCTTATTTTCTTGGTATAACATTTAAAGAAACCCAAATGATGTAACTTAAAAGTCCCTGGATAACATCTTGAGATCAGAGATGTACAATGTACATTTACATCTCTAATGATCTTGATAAACGGAATAGCAAACATTGCGCAGTTTCAAGGTTAGGTAAAACAAAACGTTCTAATATGAAGTTATTGTCCTATATAGCATATTCCGGACTACCGGTATTTGAATCACATATCTGTACAGAGTTAAATATTGGTATATCCTGTGTATCACCTTGTAGTGATGAGACTTCGGTTTGAAACGTTGCGATTGGCACGGGTGTGATGACGTCATGTTTACATTAATAGGTAATTTACATATCGTCCAGCTATATTAACTCACTACCAGGCTAGGAAGATGGACAATTACTTTATGTATGTGAACGCAATAAGAATACTCGATTTTGGACAATAAGGGGCCAACGGAAGAAATACAATACATGTGATTTGAATATTTATGCGAAATATCTGCCTACGGGTTGCTGCTATTCTTAAAGGACTGGAAAAAAAAAGTAAGATAAAAGATAACTTCATGTGCACTTCATGCGATTGAATTTGGTGTTGAATTTTGATTAAATAAGTACACATTTGTAGCTGACTCCAGTGTTTGAAAAATGTTTATTTTGATTTTCTTATTATATTTTCATTTATTATTTTTATTTTTTGGCTTGAACATTTTTAATTTCATGCAACATTTATTTTATGTTTTGTCTCTCTCAGAAGATCTATCAAGCAGTACATTACTGCCAGCTGAGACTCAAGAGCAGGAAGAAGATATTACAGCTAGTGATACAACCAAAGACATCGAGGTGCAAGAAGAACCAACAAGTACATTAAGTCACCTAGGAAACCAAAGATTATTACCACATCAAATCATGGACAGTACTGATTTTAAACAGAGGTCAAGAGAGATGACGGATTACATAACCGAGTACCTACAGGTAAGTTCAGGTTATTTACCAAATTTACAGAAAAAATACTTTAAAATACTTTACCAAATCAGACGTACACGAGGCAGGGGAGAGGGTGGATCACAGCGCTTTCTATATATAATTCGCTGATAGGTATTCACCTGTATAAACAGGTGGTGTGCATGCGGGTATGCTGTATATTGCTTTAGAGCTAAAGCTAACTAGCGGGAAAAAAAATCACAACATACGACTGGTTTAGTCGAAGTTTGTGTTTTCGTTCATATACAAGGTTAGTATTTAATAAAGGCAGATCTATGTACAGCGTAAACAGTGACCATAATTGTTCACCTTTAAATGTGTGTGTTCGTTTGTTACTTTTCAAGCAATGTACATTTAACAAGTTACTAATGAGGGCACTATGAGCTGACGAACTACTCGCACAGAGCTAACAGAATCATTTAGTGACAAAAAGTAATTAAATGCTTTATCAATTGTTGCAAGTACCTGCTGAGGTCGAACAAATGTTGTAAACTATCATTCATTTACCATTACGTCATACATACTTGCTTTTTGCACAGAACATCAAAGAAAGACGAGTCTTACCTGATGTAGAACCAGGATATCTTCGCAAACTTCTTCCAGAGGAGGCTCCAGAGAGCGGAGAAAAATGGGAGAGCATTATGGAGGACGTAGAAACGAAAATTATGCCAGGGGTAAGCTAATATCTAATTCCATTCATATGGTGTTTTTTACCCTGCATGGAGGTTTATTCTAGAACAAACGTTTTGAGTGAAATTACTCCATTGGTTATATTGATATAAGAGCAAAGACAATGGCCCATATAGAACAGTTACTGTGCATATTGAGACTGAAAATCACACTTAAATTCTAGAGTAGTACTGAAATATTATACAATAGATGATACCACCGGAATAGCACTGAAAATAGTTATGTAGAATAGAGAATAGTTAGAAAATTGTTATTCAGGTCATTAACCAATCACACTAAAAAGTGGACTAAAACACTTCTGATAATATTGTGGTCATTTATTATCCCACTGAAATAGTGCTAACCACACTGAAATATATTAGACCATTACTATTTTTTATGGAAATGGACCATTGCTCATTACAAGCAGACAATAAATACACAGAGTAACATTGAAAATAGCAGATTAAGGCTGAAAATGGTTTCAGTGTGATTGGCAGTCTCAAAATCGCATAGAGTGGTACACCACAATTATGACCATGGGGTGACGATGCTACTCGGGGATGCTTCCACTGTTTGTGTTCACACCAACTAAAGGAAACATATCTTCGGCCCAATATTTTTCTTGGGGTTATATTTAAAATAATTATGAGTTTTCTTCATTTGCCTTTAATGTTAGCAACTATTCTAAACTGTCGCGATTTGGTAGTTTACAGAATCTTGCAACTGGTAGTGAGCTTTGGCAAAACTTGCATTGATCATTTCATAATTGTGAGTGTGTAGAAAAATTCAAATATCACAGATTTACTTTTGTGGGTCCTGTGGTACTTGAGTTATGTTGTATTTAAAAGAGGACTGAAACAACAACACTTTTGTAAAACGTGCATTAACAACAACGAATCAAGCAAGTATTCAAAGTATATGATTTGTAGAATAAACTTTTTGCAAAGTGTTATTTTTAATAATATATTGATTTAGACAATGAAAATCGATTTTTTTTTTTTTTTTTTTGACCAACAAAAAATCGCGTCTCCTTAATCTTGTGTTATAAAACCGGATAGTTTATATTATTATGTTGTTACTATTGGTACTACTGTCTAAGATATATTGAATAATACTCAATCTAATAGATTAGTATATTATTTAATCCAATTTTTAATATCTGGAATTGCGAGAGTGTAATGTTATTAAAGTCAAGTACCACATTCATGACAAGGATGCTGTGTCATAAATTCAAAGTTTTAATGTCACTCCTAATGTCACATCAAGATGTCTTATCATATGCCAACCCTCTTACAAAAATCGCGTTGATAGATAAAATAAAAATTAAAGGAATGTCCAGATACAATATGTATTTTTAAACAAATATAAATTGCAATATGAAATTTCAATTGTAATTAACACCTGTTTCTGTTATGTTAATTATACCTAATTTAATATAAAAGTACTACAGGAACTTTAGCAAATTTGTGAGTGGTTAAATTGATTTTATTTCATATGGTGAATGCCTGTTGTTGACTATTTGTAACATACAAGGATAAGGAATTAATTTGGTACTAATGATAATTAAGCTCAAAACTCACAGAAGCACTCATGAGCATCACCAAACTTTCGGTAGCAATGGGGGTGAGTGCATGACAATGAAAGTGATGCGTTACGTGAAGACCAAGCAGTCAACATGTGCAAAATAATATAAATTTTAAATTGGGGACAAAGTAGTTTTTTACCCTTGATCTTTAAAATTTTTGTCGTTTTGTTAATTGAAGTCTTTTGTCTATAATTGTTGCACTACAATGTTTTTTGAAAATGCCATTTAAGAATATATAATAATATTTCTAAAAAAAGACTTTTAAAACTATAATAATTTAACAATTGACAATGGGTAACGAAGTTGTTGGACAACACCGACAACATTCAAGAATGAATCAATAGTTATTAATATTAAAAATAATTTTCAAAGGGGTCAACAAAAATTGTAACGTTCCAGCGGAAGTGGGATTACCATAGCATTGTGTATGAGAATAAGTCTAATTAGCAATGTCATCGTACTATTGAAATGCCGACACTTATCAATTAAATCCATCTCAAGAATTCCAAGATATGTTTGCATAGCTACATCCACTTTCACCATATGTGAATTTTCTCAAAAGATAATTATCTTGGTCTTTGGTATTCAAATATTGTTTGCACTAATTATTAATATGAATACGTACATCAGTAATGAAAAGCTTTTTACGACATATATGAATAAATATGAGACACACTTTAAAAGGTGAACCATTCTCATTTACACACAAGATTGATCATGTTGTTTAAGAGGTTGCTAAGGAATGCATGCCATAACATTGATATATCGAAGACCATTCAAAGATAAGCAAACTTTAGTGGTTTAATCAAGCTATCGTTGGTATTTTAATTATGTTAATTTTATGATAGCCGAGTACGTGCTATTGCATCACATACAAAGGCTGTGCTGAAATCGGCACACGACGTGTATTTGATATTAAGCACTTGTACACATACTCTCTCTATTGACTCGTCTGATCTGTTTGATATCTTTGATTAAGCAGTTAAAATCCGTATAATTTACACGATATGGGATGTTTAAGAAAGGATGACGTGTAAGCAAACCTCCGGTATACCCCTTATGCAAATAGCAACTGAATGTCCTTGTTAATCAAAGCTGGAATGTTCGGCATTCCATCCTACCTGGAAAATGTTATCTAATGTGTAATGGTTTAGAGTTGCTAATGGATACTGAGAGCCTAAACACGTAAACAGGTCGAAGAAATCAGATTCCATAAGACACAACTTAAAATGGAAAATCTGAAGTATCTAGAAAAGCGAGGGAGTAAATACAGTTAGTATATGCTTCTTTAAGCTATAAGTTATAGTAAAGATGGCATTTAATAGAAAGGTCTGAAGTATCAAGTAATTCGAGAAAGTGAATAGATGCACATTTACTCATTTTAACTAGAGTTACCATGGTTACGTCAGCAAACATTCAAAAACATATTGAATGTTCAAGTACAGTTCATCGCTACTACGATAACAAACATATGTAGCCATAATGCAGACAATTATGGAGGGCAATAAACTGTTTTACTTTCAAGGAGCTTCTTTGGGTTCGATGATATCGAATACTACGAATTGATTATTTTCTCCTACGTGTATTGAAATTCTATGCGACAGATGAAAGAAATTATGATATAATATTTCATACAACCTGCTCACCCACGTTTAATCATGTTTATTTTATATTTTGAACAATGATTTATGTAGTCATTAAAAATAAAAATAAAAATAAAAATAAAGATAAAATTAAAGTTATTCACATATTTATGAATATGTATCATGAAGAGTTAAATAATAGAAAATAAAATAAATCTGCATAATGCTCTAAAATTATGTGAAACATAAACAAAAAAGAGAGAAACAATACGCTTCATTGAAAATGAATCACATATTAATCAAGCATTTCTTCTGTACAAGTCCAATCGAAACACTCTTGTATGGGACGTTTCAAGAGCTAAGGTCTGCTCTTTTCATCAGCCAGATGATGCACTGATCTGCTTGAATTCTTGCTAGTTGACATAAACTTCCTGTTGGTATTGGTTGAAGTAACACACTCATCTCCAGATATCAATACATCATAAAGGTGGCTTGATTTGAATGTGCCATCAACTCAAGCAGACCAGTGCATCATCTGGCTGATGAAAAGAGAAGACCTTAGCTCTTGAAATGTCCCATACAGTAAGCGTTTCATTTGGACTTGTACATGCAGTCCTGATGAACTTAATCAAGAATGAATCACACAATATCAAATTTACATTGAGCTTTAAGCCCTAGAGGTAATTTCCTGAAATCAAAGTACATGAACAAAAATGGTCATTCTTGCATTTGTTATTCATATTATATTTTATGTATTTCTATGTATTTTCAGGTGACTCACTGGCAACACCCACGTTTCCATGCCTATTTCCCAGCAGGGAATTCATACCCTTCAATTCTTGCCGATATGTTATCAGACGCCATAGGCTGTATAGGATTTTCATGGGTAAGTGTGTAAAGATATCCTGCAAGAATTTGCTAAATCAGTAATCCATTCCGATCTTAGCATGGTTAAATAGGCAATCTTAGTAGATGTATTTCTCAGAATGCAGAGTTACTTCAAGGCCGAATATAAAACTAGGAATCTTGACCTTTTATGACATTCAACTGACTCAAATAGAAGCATCTATATCTTTCACAAATGAGAATTGCGCAAACAAACCGAAATAGCACACCTTCGCTGTCTATGTAAGAAGTAAGGCACCTCAGGCGTCTCGGCACCTGGTGGGTACATCCTTTAATTGAACAATCAATATACTTTATTTGCTCAATATTGGTCATTTCTTAGAACGATGCATAAATCAAATAATAATAAAAAGTGATCATATCAAATTCATCTATAAAATTGAAAATTTGTTCAGCACTTGACGTACTAAGATGCGTTTGGATAGAACGCGTTTAAGAATGGTATTGAAACAGCTTTGCATCTCGCCCCCGTATGTCTGATTAATTTTCTCCGTTAGCTTTTAACCATTGACCATTAATTACGCATCCATGTCGCCACTATTTTTAGAAACTATTTAAATTGCGGTGACCATAGGTAGCCGGTGGATGACGAGTATTAGTTCTGTCTCGTCTGTTTGAATTGTCTGCTGGTTCTTAATATCTTTCCTTTAAATCTGTTGAATCATTATATTAAAGATGATTTGGTAAGATAATTTCTTTGTATTTAGTTAATGCCCAAAGTTTCTTATTCTACGAAATTCAGGGCATGAGCTAGAGCATCAAGTTATTCGCATGCTTTTTCAAGATATTTGGAAGTAGCTTATAAAGAAAATAACAACATTAAAGAAAATAACAACATTTTCAGAAATAGTAAATAGTTGTGCCATTAGATGCGTAAGTGTTGCAAAATGTATCCCTGTCCAGACAGTAATTCAAATCTGGTGGCTTATTGTGTAAGATACTAATCCTATACGTATAATTTACACTTACGATTGGCGTGTATGAAACTATTCAAAGAGTGGTTTGAGTAGTTTCATCCACGCCAATCGTAGGTGTAAATTGTACGTATAGGATTAGTATCTTACATAATAAGCCATCCTATTTGCATTAATGTCTGGACAGAGATAAATTATGCAAACAGATGAATTGCATCTAAGTGGTAAATGATTTGCTAAAACTTGTAAAAATGATAATGCACTTACCATTCAATGAGATACGATATTCCTGATGTAACGTACCATTACGTCATCCATCTATTTGGAATGGAGGAAACTGTTTCCAAACGTACATCAATGATCCTTTATATAATAAATTGTTTCTTTCTTCTCAGGCGGCCAGCCCAGCGTGTACAGAGTTAGAAACAGTAATGGTAGATTGGTTAGGACGAATGATGCATCTACCCAAGCAACTACTACCATTTACAGAGGGAGGCAAAGGAGGAGGGGTAATACAAGTAAGTAGAACTACTAGGATGCCATTTGAGGGGCATAAATAAATAAATAAATAAATTTTGGATTTATAAAGCGCCTTTCTCCAGATCTTAGAGGACTCAAAGCGCTGTAATTTCGCTGCAATGGTGAATCATCACAATCAGATCGCATCAACTAGGTTGCTGCCGAACGGCGCACACCTATCCGCATTTAGATTGTAACATCCACCAATTATCTGTGCAGCTCCCCAAATTCCATTGGGTGAAGGAAGTTTTGATAACCAAACAACTAATCACCGATTTTTGCATAGTATCTGCAAATCTTACACGGCCAATAAATATAATTGACATAGTTAAGAAATCGACTTTTTAAATCGTATATCATTAAAGAATGACGATTAAAAGAACGGCCTTACGTATGCAATAAATTCAAGACTCGACAGAATGTTTTGTATTCCCCATAGAAGTAGAGATGTAACAGGATTAATTACCATATTGACCGGTCCATACTATTTTTCAATGTATTGCCCTGCACTACAAGCAGGCTCCACTCATCATATGTTGTAGTACACCGCTGTTTTGCAAGACACTAATCTTACAGGAGCAAGTGATAATCTATAATCTATGGTGCAATGTAGAGGAACAGTGTAACGTCTAATGCAGGGTAAAACATTCGAAAATAGTTTGGACCGGTCGGTATGGTTATTAACCCTGTGACATCACTACGGTGAATTAGCTAATTTAATCATAGACACTACAGAATAATCGATCGGATTAACTTGACCAGATGTTCGCAGTAGTAACGTCTTTCACAATAGGGCTGTCAATCAAGTTCAGGCTAATCAATAGAAGCTGTTAATCACACTTAGAATTTATGAATAGGAGATACTAAATAGTTTATGCCTAGGTGTAACTTATTCCGATTTTCATATATGCTAGCAATCACATTCGGGCTCACCAATAGAATCTCAATAGCAGAAGCGAAATAAATTACAGAAATTACAAACTACCTTTAACTCTCTTCACGCGGGTGTCGACTGCAGACGACATATTTAAAAAAAAAATCAAAATTCAAAAATTTCAGAAATGTAGATTTTCATAACCATATTTGGAATCAGCATGAAAATTGCATTAAAATGAGTACAAACAAGCCTAGTATTGGTTCAGTAATTCTTAAGATAGCTCTTGATATTTTGAGAAAATATTTCAAAACTTGAACTTTTTCCGTTGATCAAGCGCGTGACTAGCACGCAGAGCATTGAATTAGCGATTGGTATATGCAAAACACCATAAAGTACAATATCTGTGGGTGATAAAGACCGTCGGGTATCAGAATAAAATAAAATGCTATGGGAATGACAGCGGTCATGGTAGAATCGTTTGTAACAATATCAAACCAGACACGACTAGCTTAAAGAGGATACAGCAAATCACATTACCAAAACTGTTGAAAGAGTATTTACCACCAGGTTTCAAACCTTTTTTATATGTTGTCAGTAATAACGTTTATACATTGTAAATAATACTAAACATAAATATAACGTCTCGATCAGGTCACTTGTACTACAGTTCACGTGTAATGTATTGTCAGTCATTTGGAATACCCTAAATACCTGCGAAGATGTTATCATTAAAGGTATCAAGTAGCCATCGTATAACACATGATAGATCAAAAGTTAGACCATTTAAGTTATCTCAACTTATCTCTAAATCACCGCAATTGTTTTGACAATATGCCAAGATGTCAAACATATCATGTAAGGGTTACCATGGATGTTGTCTTCTTCAGGAAATATTTATTTGACCCTTGTACACCTGTATTCCCGGGGCATATCTTACGCGAGAGTGCCTGGAGTGCAGGAAGGAAGGGTGGTATGTGTTTTTGGCGCTTCTCCATACCTGCAAGAACTTGACTCGTTTCCACTAAGTATTTTTCTCACAGTATGTAAATATATATACGAGAAAACAAACTAATATAGATATTCAGTAAGTAGATTCTTTTCTTTTCTATTCTATTCTATTCTATTCTATTCTATTCTATTCTATTCTATTCTATTCTATTCTATTCTATTCTATTCTATAGTTAAAAGCGAGCTGTTGGAAACTGCTTATCCACAAAACTAACCTGTGGAGTAATAGATCCTGCTAGAATCCGAAGTATTCTAGCTTGGTTAGATATTTCCCCATAAATTAAGTTTGTACATGTACATAGGTACTCCATTATTGGCTGCTATTTGACCACCGTGTTACGCTTTTGTTGTTTGATAAAATGATGTGAACATGATCAATTTATTCCTTCTTGACTAGAAAAGATTCTTTATTTATATGTACATTCCTGCATTCACATTGAAAGGTGAAATAGAGAGTCATCATTAAACATGATTGTATAAAGTATCTAACCGAGTCACGTACCTGAAACACTGAGGGGGGGCGCGGCGTGCGAGCTTCCTTAAAGCAACCACTGAACCTCCTAAGTGACAAGATGCGGTAAATCGGTTATCTAGTTAATATCGTTGATTTATTACCTGCTGTTAAACAATATCAAGTCACTGTAAAAAGCTTAGAACAATAGGGTTATACCTATCTGTAATAGGTTAATCTTGTCATCCGAGCGCAATAAAGCTGGCTCAGTCTTATCAACACTAACGAACTTTCACGCAGGTTTTTGTTACATGAAAGAATGTTAACTGTTTAAAATATGTTGGAAGTGCTTCATAGGGTTATTGGCCCAGTTATTAAGCAAAGGTAAAATCACACGATATATCTTATGTTATCGATGTGATTTGCCAGGTATTAAAATGAGTATAGTGAAATTACACGTACACCACACCAACATGACCAATCTGGTGACACTAAGTCGTTTGTTATGTAACGTTTCGATAGGTAGGCCTATTGCGTTTAGGTTCGTGCAGTACTCAGTTCTGTTCTTCTCTGCTCTACTCTATGCAACCCTATTCTACTCTACTCTACTCTACTCTACTCAACTCAACTCTATGCTACTCTACTCTGCTCTGCTCTGCTCTACTCTACTCTGCTCTGCTCTGCTCTACTCTACTCTGCTCTGCTCTACTCTACTCTACCTTACCTTACCCTACCCTACCCTACTCTACTCTACTCTACTCTACTCTACTCTACTCTACTCTGCTCTGCTCTGCTCTGCTCTACTCTACTCTACTCTACTCTACTCTACTCTGCTCTGCTCTACTCTACTCTACCTTACCTTACCCTACCCTACTCTACTCTACTCTACTCTACTCTACATCACACTACTCTACTAGTGATAAAGGTGAAATACAAATCAAACTAAGAGAAATAGTTTGTAAATATGTTACGTTCATTATACTTTCATTTTGTTTGTATATTTCAGGGTTCAGCCAGTGAATGCACTTTGGTATCTTTACTTGCCGCTAGGGCTGCTGCTCTTAGGAAACTCAAAGAAAAATACCCGGATGAAGAAGATGGTGTTCTACTATCCAAACTTGTAGCATATTGTTCTAAACAGGTGAGAATAAGACTGTCTCTCTCCCTTCCTCCTCTCTCTCTCTCGCCATCACACACCCCACCCTAATCCTCCTCACCTCACTCCGCACCTACTCCACCCCATACGCTCACCCATCCTCCCTTTCACATCCTTACCCTCACACCAAACCCCGCAAGCACACCCTAATGTAACCCATACACCAATTCCAACACTCAACATTAATACACCCCACCCGTCTCACCCATAGACCCAATCGCAGCCCATCCTATACACGCAACTGCCTTGTAAATTGTATTGTTAAGCTTTGTTTTATCGACAAATTTCAATAATATTGTGTATTTTCTCCTTTCCTGTAGTCACATTCCTCAATGGAGAAAGCCGGTATTATAGCTTTTGTAAAGATGAGGCAAGTACAAACAGACGAGAAGTATTCAATGAGAGGAGCTGAACTTGCTGAAGCAATCAGGGTAAGATATAATACATGGCATTCTTTGTTACTTCATTTAAAACACTATAATATTAATATACAGTACATGTATTGATAATGTACAATATTGCAAGGTTAGTCTACATCCGTGTCCATATCACCACCAATGCACCTACGAACTGTCGTTCTTGTTTCCTCGCATGGTTTCTAGGAAGGGATCCGATTATGCACCGGATGATTGAATCTTATTCATCGCGTCTGACGTCATTGTCAATCAAACTGCGCGCTTACAGTAGTATGCTAACGAATCACAGGGCCGCGCGGAGTACTGCATTGTTGTTAATCCTATCAATTAATCATGTTCTTTGTTGTTCATTTCATAACAGAACGACGAGGAGAAGGGTTTAGTACCATTCTTTGTAGGAGCTACACTAGGCACTACAGGAAGTTGCGCATTCGACAACATAGAAGAAATAGGCGAAATCTGTGGAGAGAAAAACATCTGGCTTCATGTAGATGGAGCGTATGGTGGCAATGCACTCATCTGCCCAGAATTCAGATATCTACTTAAAGGTTTTGAGGTATGTCGTTATTTAATACTTTATCATAGTATACTATCTTGGAAGGCGGACTCGTGAAACCAAATACCTCGATTAAATGATACAAAATAATCATAGACTGGTACACTTTAAGTAATAGTGATATGATGTCTACAATAATGCCTCAAAACTGTTGAAATTCGCTCCTACCACTACCAGATTTAAACGAAATTTGTCCACAACATAATAATAAATATACTGTTAATTGGCATATTTCACCGCAGAACCTCTTCAAAAAAGTGCACAGCTAGTAGTTTACAACTTCTCGAAATACCATAGAAAATTTATTTAAAGATATGATTTTTTCCCGACTCCGACTAAGTATTTTATTCTATTTCATTTTCCCACTTTACAGCACGTACATTCCTTCAACTTCAACCCCAACAAGTGGATGTTGGTCAATTTTGACTGCTCAGTAATGTGGTAAGTATTCAAGATTTGAAGATGTTATGCTTATAATTATGGATTTGATTACTTTACAAACATACATTTCATTCAAAAGAATAAACGAGAAGAGGAAAATTACATACAACAACAATGAAAAAGATACAAACATTGTCATACATCCATAGTTATTATCTCACATAACATTTCACACTCCATAACAATTACAAAGGATTACAAATGTAATCAACGTACAGTTTTTATTGTGTCATTTTATTTCTGAAACTGACTGACATCTAACCCATTTTATGATTTCTATGTCTATTTTACATAGGGTACGAGACAAGCGTGTGTTGACCAATGCATTCAGTGTGAACCCTCTTTACTTACAACACGAAAATGAAGGTAAGATGTCCTTAAAATTGATAAAAAATCACTTTAAAAATAAGAACACATTATTTTCCCCTACTATAGGTATGATATCACATGGTAATACACAATGGGATTATTCTGCACTCAACAGTACATTGTGTCATATTCACAACACGTACTTCCTAATTGTTTCGCCAAAGAAATCCCACCTGTTTCTCAAATGCGTATTTGCATGTTATAATCATTGGGTGTATGCATTGATCGAGTTTTAAAAATATCAAAACTATAAACATTTTATTTTGTTGATGCAAAATCTTAAACTGCGTATTAATATTGCCATTTTATCTGGTTTTTTTTTATTTCATGTCACCATCAGATGAGGCTATTGATTACAGAGTAAGTATATATTTCTTAACCTTATTAAATTTTATTATTATTTCCTATGTAGACCACCAGAATGCCATATTTGTTTTACTTTCAGTTTCTGCAACACAGTCCAATGTAAATTCCAACAAAATTATTCATTAAGGCTGATCAAATTGTTGTTAAAACGCAAATGACTTCCTAAGTGTTTCACAAAATGGTGTACATGTCTTTGAATAGCATAATATCTAATATGGTAACATTAATAACCTAATATGATTAAATCGAAGTAATAAGCCGTGAATTCAGTAATGTATTTAGAGAATGTTGACCAAATCCTTAATGGTTTCTTTATAATTTTTTCTTAATTTTCCAGCACTGGACCATTCCATTAAGCAGACGCTTCAGATCATTGAAACTCTGGTTTGTCATCAGAACATTCGGTGTAGAGGGGCTACGAAAATATATCAGAAACGTAAGTAGACCTTTTCACTTCTAAAGAATTATTTGAAACTTAATCAGAGACTTATTTTTCTTAAACAAACAATCTGAATTAAAACGTAATAGTAGTCACACTAAGAATCTTGCTATACTTTGGCACTTGATCTGGGGATAGCAGCACATAAAAATATGCATGATAGACATGGTATGCTGGCTCTGGAGTAGAGAGAATACGTGAATTCTGGGTTTCTCTACACCATGTATACCGAAAGTCAGTTTGACCGAAATTCCTTCCCTACATCCATATCAAAACGACGCACTTGTCGGCTGCTACATGTGCCTCATTTCACATAATAACTAGGAATAAATACCAGACTCATCTCAAGTGGAGGTCACTTCAGATCATCCCCAAGTGACATGGTTATGGAATGTTCTCTGTATTAATAAGCCATGTGACTTGGGGATGATTTGAAGTGACCTCCACTTGAAATGAGTCTGGTATTTGTTGCCAGTTATTGTGTGAAATAAAACACATGTAGCAGCCGACAAGTGCATCCTTTTGATATATGCGTATTGTATATAGCAAAGGAGATGGATTCAGTTCCGAGCTGTATGCGTATTGCATAACAACCAATGGAGATGGATTAACCTCACAGCTGTATCTATTGTTGTGCGATACGCCTATTACCATGTGAGAAGGAATGTTGGTCAAACTGACGTTCAGTAGAGAATCTAAGTGGGGTCGACCCAAAATCTACGTATTCAGGAAGTACTCTCGCATATTGCTAAACACGGAATGCTGTAAAAATTACATGTCCACTTGAATGATCTGCTATACATACCTGCTATGTTTTCATTTGGACTAACGGTATATCAGCACAAGAGAAGCAAACATAGGATGACAAAATAATATTTCTCAATCTGTTTTGTTATTTAATACAGCATGTAAAACTAGCGAAGCTTTTCGAATCTTTGGTGAGAGCTGATGATCGGTATGAGATTCTTGGTGATGTCACTCTTGGATTGGTCTGCTTCAGACTAAAGGTAAGCTTTTTAAGATTTTTCAAAATAGTGTAATAGTACAAAAAGATACATAGACTTTGAATTTCACTTGAGGCAATTTTAATGCAATAGAAATCTAAGATATCATCATTAAAATAAGATAAGATTAAGCCAAATGAGTCTGATGTCAGTTTTCAATTGCATTACTGAGCCATTCTGAGAGATTTATGTTGCTGAAAATCCCATCATTATCAGACTTAAGGTTCCAGTGATATAGGCATTTTAGTGCTGCTCAGAACAATAAAATACAAAGGAAGTTAAATACTATATATTATTTGATAAATATCTCAAAATTAATATTCCCGACATCTGACTCTGGTACTTTTAATACTTGCTCCATTTTAGAACCTACTCTTAGCAACACTTTTCATAATTGTATATTCATATTTTCCTTTTATGTCTTCAGGGTCAGAATTCCTTGACAGAAAGCCTTCTCAAAAGAATCAATGATTCTGGCAAACTCCACATGGTACCTGCTAATCTAAACGGTAAATACGTCATCAGATTCGCTGTATGCCACCAGAACGCCGTAGATGATGACATCAAGTACTCCTGGGATGTCGTTCTCAAATACACAGACAAGGTACTTCGAAGAAGCCCGACTAAAAACGTCGCCATGTTCGGTGCCTTCATGGACAATAAATACTCAGCAATGCACTCCACTTCAGCTCCACTTATGCCATCAGTACTTGAACGGTTGTCGGAAGAAAGAGAAAGCGGAGAAAGTACGGATGAAGAGAAAGACGACGGTCCTGTTGGAAGACTACCTCGCTTGTTTAGCTTCAGTGATGAGAAGAGGCCCACATTTAGGTTGAAGAATCCACCTTTACGAAGGCGGACTAGTTTTTCTAACCAACCGGGAGAACTGAAGAATCTCCAGGATGAGTACAGGAAACTGAAGATGAATAACAATGACAATAACAATGTGTTCTATGACAAAGACATTCCAGAAAGACCAGCGACGCTTCAACGTCGAATGACTATCACGTGACGGATTGCACTTGGCCCAACATCTGAGACTATTTATTTGTGGTATCCACATATTTTTGATCAGATGGTTAACAAATGTGATGCATGTATTCGAAGATCGGGAGTTGTATGAATCTGAAATTGAGCAGTTTTATAGGGGAACTGGAATTGCCAACTTGTGGCACTAGAGTATTGTTAGGATGGTGAGATGGGGGTAGTGATTGAAAATTAGAGATAGAATTTTGGTCTTATTTATTAAAGCAGTTATGCTTAAGGTTTATTTTCACATTTTAAGAGAATTAGTTTGCAGCTCATACGAGTAGCATTAAACAATTTCAGATAAGGTATATTTGGTATTACAAATTAATAATAACGCGCCTGACCATGCTGACTGCATTTATTGTGTGGAATTTAATGTAAGACTGCATTTATTGCGTGGAATTTAATATACCATACGATGGTCATAGAGCTGTAAAATTATTTCTATAATGTTAGATGGATTATTGTATTGAGGTATTTAGGATTGCAAATCAATACTGAAATATGTAATTAGAAATTAACGATTGTAAAATGAAGGATATGGAGGGTGAGTCATGTGAGTTTAGATACGATAATAGCTAATGTATGCTACCTTGAAAGGCAAAAATACTATTTGCCACGTATATGCAAGAAGGAATGACAAGATATTTATGCAAAAGGTTTTAAAATTATAAAGATATTCTTTCAATGATTTGCACTTGTGCTTAGGAATAAACTCGAAGAGTATTCCTATCAATATCATGTCTTGTTATACTATTATATGTTGCTTATTTATTGCGAATGTGCATATTTTGTCTGTATTCGTTGTTTTTGTTTTCACAGCAATATTCTTATTTATGTTTATCAAGAAATTCATTCATTCACTTTAGTGAACATGGTGAAAGGCAAGTGGTGGTGCGGTGAGATAAAAATATAATTTTTATTCCATAGTAGCGACTAGTAGTAAATATTATTTATATAATTATGATTCGTTCATATGTTCACTTTTTTGCCGTGCAAGTTGCATGTGGGACATCTTTAAAGAAATAGCTGATATAGTAGATGTGAATAAAATTGTTATTATGAAATATTCAAGATTATATTATTAGCAACAAAAACATTCTTTGAGCTTAAATGATGCGTATTCAAGATCGAAAATAAATGTATTAATCTGAAGTTATATATGTATAGAAATCAAGAATTACCAGAGTTGGTAAAGATTTATCAGCACTAAACAGAATAATTATTCTCATATTTTAATTCAATAGAAACAATGTGCTAAATGTAACTCGAATGACAATGCTGCATATGATTAAGACGACTAAATGTACTATTCAAAATGCGTTAGATTAAGTTAGATTAAGGGATCTGGAATGAGCGTTTTGAGCGTTTCGACAGTATTTTTTGTGGGACATGAGAGCACATCACACATATCGAATTGTATTCTGAATACGAAGAATGTGCTTCTGATATCAATTAATTTTCATTTTTGAAATTCACGATATAATACAAATTTTATGACAAATTATTAAAATTTGATATTTTTTTGGTGTTTTGGGAAAAAAATCCATATCTTCAATAAAAAAGGTCAACATTTTCAATTGATTGTCGGCTTTTCATCCCACCTACATACACTTTAAGTATAAATCATCAGATTTATAACATTTACTTCGAGTACTGTTAAATATCAAAAATATCAATTTTTAATGATTTGCTATAAAATGTGTATTACATTGCGAATTTCAAAAATCAAAATTATTTGATATCAGAAGGACATTCTTCGTATTCAGAATGCAATTCGATATGTCTGATGTGCTCTAATGTCCCACAATAAATACTGTCCAAACGTTCATACCCCTTCCTTAAATTTTAGGGCATTATAACATTACTATACAAAGAGGCATTCCGTAAATAATACTGCGTACTTATACTGATGAATTTATGATATTGGATACATATAGTCAAGGGTTGATCCAGGGAATGTGGACCTGGGGCCCGCCTCAATATTTAAAAAAAGGAAACAAGGAAAAAAACCAAACATTTTAAATGATTTTTTTTTTGTGGCGATTGTGACCTCCCTTTTTGGGAAAAGTTTTTACTCCGGGAGTGGGGAATGCCCCCTTGGGGACTCCAAGAATGGCCAATAGATTCGCATTATGCTGTGAAATATATTTGATGAGCGGGCCCCTTTTCCTTCCAAAACCTGGATCCGCCTTTGAATGTAGTAAAGCTAATTGCGTGTACTAATATCAAATACATACGAGTGGGCATGTGCTATGTATTCGATAGAAAAAATTCAGGAAAAATATGATATGAAACTATCTGTGAACAATGTAGGCAAGATGAACAGTTTATTGTGTGCCTTTCTATTTTATGCAAATTGGCAAGCTTAATGACTATACGATATAAATTCAATACCATAGTATTATATTTTGATTGAATTATTCTCTATTAAAACAAGTGGGGAAATATAGGCAAATGAAGCAATTACATCTTTGTATTCTTCTCGCTGGACGAGTGTGGATTTGAAATTAAATTAATGTTCTGTGACAATGTAAGCATTTAATTAAGGAAAGTTGAATAATTGTTCTGAATGATGGTGAATAAGAATGAATTTTGATTGGTCATTCAATTACACAGGGATGGGTGTTGCTATACTGGAAGACAGAGATAAAAAGACTAGTTTGCGTCTGACGTCACTGTCAATCAAACTCTCTACGATCCTTGATTGGCTAATAGCGCGTACAACGAAGGGCAATTTATCTGGTGCCGATAGGAGAAAAGGAATAGCAGTAAATGGCGAAAACTTGGTGACTCGGGGTATTGGGAAAAAGTGTTTCACTTATTTGATCTATGATGAAATTATCACAATTACAAAATCATCTCTTCAGAACGAATTTATTCACATTTCCTTAATGATTTTACGCATACCTCATAATACAGTACCATAACTTTTCTAGTAATTCGATATTAAGCAATCCACAATCAGACAGATGCCTGATAATATATTTTCATCAACGTAGTTGTACATGTCTCACATACGAGTCATAGTTTGAAATATAATGTATTGTCGTATTTATATTATACAACAACAATTGTGCTATGCACATTATAGTGTGTGTCTTGCCACTTTGTTTATGAAATGTTATTGATAAATTAAAATATGCATTTAAAAGTAAAAGAAATATCGTGTTTGTTTGCTTGTTTGTTTGTTTGTGTTTGATGGGGCTCAAGCATATAATGTTCAAGCCAGGGTAAAAAGCATATTATTAGCATGCTAGCCATAATTGAAGATAAAGAACAAGGAAAAGAATGCTACTTTCAACAAATCAAATCGTTATGAATTTGACAGAATGTCGTATAGTGATTCGTTTTTTAGATAAATCCATGTTACGCAAGAATTATCTTACAATTAGAGGACAGTAAAATCAGAGGTACAGAGAGAGTCAGAAAGCAGTATATGAGTTATTTAAAGAGAAAGCCTCACCAGGGCAGTTCTTCTGGGGTGAAGCAAACCTGCCTGGTTATCTAATTAATCAGTGACAAGATTATATCTGAATTTGACAGGCGCTTATTGATGTTTTAATATTATTGCATCAATTAGCACCTGTCAAATTCAGAGATAACCGTGTCATTGATTAATTTGATAACCAGGCAGGTTTGATTCACCCCAGAAGAACCTCTCTGGCGTAGCTTCCTCTTTAATGGTGAAATTTATTTCTTCAGCATGACAGGAAACAGTATACTTTAGCCAATGTTAGGTACGAAGTGTATTTTCTTCAGGGTTTATTACAAAATCAATGATGAATTAATAAAATACACTGTTTATAATAATTCTATTCCTTTCTTGGAAGATGTACGCACTTTGACGTATTCTAGATCTTCTCCATTACTGGATAGTAGTAGTACATAGATTATGTCTGGTTCGCAAGTACTTTTCTTTGAAGGCACATGGACTGTAAGTACATTAAGTATTACGCACAATATCACTGTAATAATATCTCCCAAAAATCATGCTTACATTTTCTTATAATTATACTAAACACCAAAATGTCCCATTATATTAATAGCTCATTACTTCATTCACACTTTCACAATAATAGGATACAATCTGGAAATTCCCAAGCTAACTGTAAACATTAACCTTTCACATTACAACACTTCCAGGGGAGATTTCCAAAATGATGTCATATCCACTTTACATTCCAGGGAATTCCCAATCCATAAATAGTTCTGACTTTGTTTACTGTGACATGGCAAAGGGGATTCCCAACTTTCATGAAGTAGCTTAAACTGTAAACAATGATAAATGATCAAATTAAATTACTCAGGGCACATCACAATTTATGAAGAAATACCCGGGAAGAAATACCTCATATTAACAGTACCATAACTTTTCTAATAATTCGATATTAAGCAATCCACAATCAGACAGATGTCTGACAATATATTTTCATCAACGTAGTTGTAATGTCTCACATACGAGTCATAGTTTGAAATATAATGTATTGTCGTATTTATATTATACAACAACAATTGTGCTATGCACATTATAGTGTGTGTCTTGCCACTTTGTTTATGAAATGTTATTGATAAATTAAAATTTGCATTCAGAAGTAAAAGAAATATCGTCTTTGTTACACGTTTGTTTTGAACGGGCACTCCCTGAAGAGAAAATCTTGGGTCCTAATGGTGCTCTAAGCATTTTATGTTTAAGCTAAGCTAAAAAACATATCATAAGCATTAACGGTAAAATTGATTTATTCGGCGTGTGGTTAAGAGGGCGGCATACATTGTTAGTTGACAGTGCAGTGTCGTGCCGCTTTGTCCATGTCCTCCAACTCAAGATAATTGTAAAATGAAATTAACACATAGAGGAATAGTTTTTCGTTATTCTGCAAAGATCATAACGATATGAACAATTTTGCTGTTTGCAATAACTGCGTTTGGGTCAAGACAGGGGAAATTCTTTATCCAATTAAAAAAAAATGTAAAGCTACTATCCGATGTTCCTAATTTCTAATACTTTTGTTTATGCTTCACAAGGACATTTCAAGCTCACAGCATATAGTGGTGTTAAAAATACTTGCGAGTGCTGTACGTTTGCTATACGATCAGAACATAATTTGTTGGTGTTACTTATGTGAGGTAACTTGCTGCCTCAATGTTTTATAGTAATGCCAACAAGTACAAGAGGCATAAATATACTGCACCAAAAAGGTATTCTTACACTTGGAAAAATAATCACAATTTCAAAACTGAACCTTATTGGGGTAAATTTGAATTTTTGTAATAGATGCAATCTAATCATCTAATCATGCACATTATGACACCACATTGAATCCAATGTGACCTCAAGAAGTAAATTGACAAGCAATTGAATAGTCGAAGGTCCAGTTTTAAAAGTGACAAACTGGTCTATACAAGGCGCGAAAAGATTCCAACAAGCGCAACAAAGAGACAACACAGTTTCTTCAATGAAGCTTTATTTGAAGCATTTTTTATTTCAGTTTTTACTTCTCTGTATTTTTCATAACTTTAATTTTATTTGTCAGCTCTTTTGTTCCAGTTTTCTTTTGTTCCTTCTGTTTTAAATTAAAGGCACGCACAAATTAGCCATTCACCACTCTCAAACCAGATGTCTAGTCCGTGGAGTTTTGAATAGGCCAGATTGTCACTTTTAAAACTGGACCTTCGTCTAATCAAATGCTTGTAACTTTGCTTCTTGAAGTCACATTGGATTCAATGGGATGTCATAATGTACCGGATTAGATAGTACATCTATTTAAAAAAAAAGACAAATTTACCCCAATATGGTTCAGTTTTGAAATTTTGATTATTTATAAGTGTAAGGATACTTTTTGGCGCAGTATACTATACTCATTATTTGCCATGTATATGCAAGAAGAAACGATAAGAAGTCATTCAAAATGTATGAATCAAGATTGTCAAATTATTAAGATATTCTTTAAATGGTTAGGCCGAGTAAAAAAAAAATACATGTTTCTCGTCCGCGCCCTACTCCTTTTTGAAGATTTTTCAAATTTCTTTTTATTTTGTAAACTTTCAGTTATAACTTGTTGAAAAAGATGTTTCAGAAGTTGAAACTTATTTAACGGCTTTGTAAATGCATAATACATCATTTAAGAAGAGTTTTGTGATCACTAGGCATGCTAGAGGGGCCTACCTCTCAAAACAATAAAATAAAAAGGGCCTCCTCCTTTTTCTTAGATATCAATCTGTATGTCGAATACCCAAAATATGGTGCCAAATACAGGTATTTAGTGTCGTTTTCCAATAAAAAATAGAAAATAAAAAGCCCCTCATCCTCCTAATTTTTAAAAACCCGGACGAGAAACATATTTTTATTTTTACTTGGCCTTACCCTTAGGAACATGGAAATAGTAGGAATAAACTTGAAGAGTATTTCTATCGGTGTCACGTCTTGTTACATTATTCAGGTTATTGCAAGATGCTAATTTCATATCAATTTGTAAGCGCTCTTTAGCAAAGTCATAGTTCATTGAATTTACAACCGTATGACAAAACATACGGTGTCTGATCTCCGCCAAACTCCCCCTTTTATAATTCATCTCCCCAAATTTTCAGTTTTCCCCCTTTTTGCGAAATGCTTTCCCCCTTTTTTCAAATATTTTCCCCTTTTAACTTTCCCCCTTTCCCCCTTTTCATATAGTTCCCCTTTCGACTTTCCCCCTTTTCAAATAGTTCCCCCTTTTCGAATTTCCCCCTTTTCATATAGTTTCCCCTTTTCGAATTTCCCCTTTTCATATAGTTTCCCTTTTCGAATTTCCCCTTTTCATATAGTTTCCCCTTTTCGAATTTCCCCCTTTTCATATAGTTTCCCCTTTTCGAATTTCCCCCTTTTCATATAGTTTCCCCCTTTTCGAATTTCCCCCTTTTCATATAGTTTCCCCTTTTCGAATTTCCCCCTTTTCATATAGTTTTCCTTTTCGAATTCCCCTTTTCATATAGTTTCCTTTTCGAATTTCCCCCTTTTCATATAGTTTCCCCTTTTCAATTTCCCCCTTTTCATATAGTTTCCCCTTTTCAATTTCCCCTTTTCATATAGTTTCCCCTTTTCAATTTCCCTCTTTTCATATAGTTTCCCCCTTTTCGAATTTCCCCCTTTTCATATAGTTTCCCCCTTTTCGAATTTCCCCCTTTTCATATAGTTTCCCCCTTTTCGAATTTCCCCCATTTCATATAGTTTCCCCCTTTTCATGTTTCCCCTTTTCGAATTTCCCTCTTTTCATATAGTTTCCCCCTTTTCGAATTTCCCCCTTTTCATATAGTATCCCCCTTTTCGAATTTCCCCCTTTTCATATAGTTTCCCCCTTTTCGAATTTTCTTTTCACCTTTTACATAATACCATTTTAAAAACAGATATCCCCCATTAAAATAGTTTCTCCTTCTTAAATTTTTACTCCTTTTTTTATTCCCCGTTTGACGATGCGTAGGGTTTACCAGTAGGCACCGACCATCTATAGTGCCAGCCTTCATGCTTCGATCGCACACCACATTTCGCCAAAATACATTCTAGAAACGCTTGCTGTTAGAATAAGAAAAATTTTAATGCTAATTTATTGCACATTCTAGGGAAGCGTGGTTACCTTTTTAAAATAACCGAGTGAGAGGGTTTTCAAGAAAATATTTTTCCTGTCAAAACTGAAGCATCCTCTGTATAAAATAAAATATGAATATTAACTGCACATCATATATAACGATTCGTGATACCCAATTATGGCGCATTTGATGCCGTTTAAGAGGCAGAGAATTTTATTTCAATTTTATATACGCCAAAAAATTTTTTAATTGAGCAAGAATAAGGATAGAAAAAACGTTGAAAATCCTATGTGAATATTACATTAGACCCGGCAAAAGATTACTGTTTCGTTTTTATGGTAATCTAATCTTTTATTTCCCGAAAAAAACATTTGGGGTCTAAAATGGAATTTTTATGTAATTGATAAAACATCGAACGTGTATACAAGAAAAATGGTAGGTTCCTCTATAGTATTTTACTGACCATGGAAATGTACTGACACCGTGAGAGCACGTGTCAAAATCGATATCATGTATTGTCCATATAGACGCGCATTTATCATGTTTATGGTCGGATTAACAACAATTGAGCGCTATTAATACACATTAATGTATTTAGGCAAATAAAATTCCAAAATATGGTACGTTTTCTGCTTTTGCTTGTCACGTGGTATGCCTATATTGAAGTTGCGATTATATCTTCAAATAAGTTTCAAATGAATTCCATGAAGACAAGTGGTCGAGTGGTCTAAGGCGCTAGGCTCATAGAGTATTATAAGCGGCGCCGTGAGTTCGAACCCCGCCTCTGCCAAATTTTAAAAGAAGCAGAATTTAAATTTTACTTTTTAAATTTCATATTGGGGAAATGTGACTGGGAGAATTTATGTATGGCGTGGAGTGGTGTGCTTCGATCGTGCATACATGTACTTCGATATTGAAATAGGTCCAGCCTACACGTTGAAAGCACGTGATTGTCTGATACAAATTCTTGAGCTAAATAAAATGAATAAAATGATACTTATTATGTAATTTATGAATTCTAATTCTATAGGATATAGATCTACATTTAAGAAAAATCATAATCTGAATTATATCATGCAACTAAATATAGACCCAGGAAAAGGCCAGGAGATTGGAATTCGAATCAATTAGATTGCCTTATTAATCGTTATTATTTTGGACTTGTCTCGACTTTTAAAAAAGACTAGGCTTTCGAGGCGTGCACCACTGACCGAAGTCCCTGGTTCATTTGTCTGGTCAATTGAATATATGCCATGGAGCCTTTGATTAGAAAGCACATTTTTATTGTTAACGAGATTGTTGACAAACAAAGAATTCAGCATCGAAGTGGTTACGTAATTCTCTTGGTTACCGGATCACGCTACTTTGGTATGCCTTCGAGTGCCATATACTTTATGTGGTGATCATTTCGATCGTGGTTCATTACTCTAGCGCGTGATCCCGTTGACATAGTAACATTACGTAACTTCGATACTGAATAGCGAAAATTACTCGGAACTGGCTTAAAAATAAAGTTGCATAAAATCACACAGCCACACTTGTCATAAATATGCAATGCCCATTTTGTCCAGGCCCGTTTTATAAATGTATGCTTTTATTGTCATTTCACTGTTAAGACCGCTTGTTTTAAACTTTGGTGAAAAAAAAAAAAAAAACCTTTTGAATATATAGCACAAACAATTCTTATTAGGCCTATCTAGGCTTCTGTAACAATGGCAGCCAGTTGTTTGTTGTCTCTGACATATCCCTGTTTATAGACAAGTTCTTCACATACTTTCAAACATCATTGCTATGAATTTGACCAGCATAAATATTTATGCATGCCATTTCACCCGTTTATTCTGAACATCATTTGGTTTATCAATCATATCGGATTTGCTCTTTGTACAGCCCCTCTATAAACGTACATAAAAGTTGACGGATCCCTAACCCATTGAATTTAGCGGGCGCTTGCACAACAGGCTATAAATCTACCTACGTTGGTATCCAAATTCATGTAGAACGCCTTTCCAATAATGGATGTAGCGGAATGAGCTCTAGTGAGTGCACGGTACTCTCCAGGGTCCAGGCTTACTGGTAAAGCCTACGCACGGAAAACGGGGAGTACCCAAACAAAAGGGAGTATTAAAACAAAAGGGAGTATTATTTTAAAAAGGAGAAACTATTTAAAATGGGAACCTATTTGTGAAAAGCGGAGGAAAGTTAAAAGGGATTATTTGTAAAAAGGGGGAACTATTTACAAAATGGGTGAAAATAAAAAGGGGTATTATTTGTAAAGGGGGTAATTCGAAAACGGGGAAACTATTTGAAAAGGGGGAAATTAAAAAAGGGGGAAACTATTTGAAAAGGGGTGATTCGAAAAGGGGAAAAGGGGGAAATTCGAAAAGGGGGGAAACTATATGAAAAGGGGGAAATTAAAAAAGGGGGAAACTGATTCGAAAAGGGGGAAACTATATGAAAAGGGGAAATTCGAAAAGGGGGAAACATGAAAAGGGGGAAATTCGAAAAGGGGAAACTATATGAAAAGGGGAAATTCGAAAAGGGGAAACATGAAAAGGGGGAAATTCGAAAAGGGGGAAACTATATGAAAAGGGGAAAATTCGAAAAGGGGGAAACTATATGAAAAGGGGGGAAATTCGAAAAGGGGGAACTATTTGAAAAGGGGGAAAGTCGAAAAGGGGGAACTATTTGAAAAGGGAGAAAGTCGAAAAGGGGGAACTATTTGAAAAGGGGGAAGTTAAAAGGGGAAAATATTTGAAAAAGGGGGAAAGCATTTCGCAAAAAGGGGGAAAACTGAAAATTTGGGGAGATGAATTATAAAAGGGGGAGTTTGGCGGAGATCAGACACCGTAAAAACAGGCGAAAATAGTAACTTTTTGCATAAGATTTGCAATTTAAAGAGAATTGGTAATTGCTCATTAAAATGAGGCTAGTATATGGACAATATAAGTGTGCTCTTTCATTTAATAACATAAATTTGAAAAATGTTGTAAGGAACACTTGAGGTTTTGACTTTTAAAACCTATATTTTGATTTACCACATTTGCCTTGCTATAACTTAATAACACTGAATTGCGTTATCTGTTGACCTAATGAAAAAAAATTAGGGGGAAGTGTTAGCTTTCGTTTGATATAAAAAAATTCTGATTGGATGAAGGTTTCGACAAAAATGACGCGATGTCGTGTGCGTAGGGCGCTCATGGCGCAATGGCGTCTACGCGCACCAGTGTTCAAAAGAGGAGATCACTTTGATCCGCATCTAAGGAGTGCATTATTGATGCGAATATCACTTTCCGTGTACAGTTGCCCAATCACTCAAATTATACACAGCTCATAATAAAGTTTAACGATGTGCAACAAGTTATACTCATTTTGCTCTTGCTGAGAAATAGGCGATTCCAATTCGTATGATTACCGGGGAAGAGGTCGTTGTTATGCTGGCGTTGTTGTGCTTGACCCGTGAGCCAATGAGAATTGGCGCGTGTTGTGATTCTTTGGTGCTTAATTCACTGTTGGTTTGAAATAGGACAAGACAATAACTACAAATGTTTCCCACCCACCACTCCCTTTTGGGCATGTTAAAAAATAGATAAATCAGGATCATTGTGTAGCAGTAATAATATTATTATGTGTCAATTAACAAAATTTAGATATTCAGGTAAAGTCAGTTACTACAATGTATAGTGCTTTAAAGAGTCTGCCTTCAAATGTAAAATTCAAGAATATTATGTTCCCTGCATATAAATGGGGTGTGAGGAAGGGAGAGCCTTCTCTGATCATCAAAATTATAAATGTAATTATAATGATACAAGTCCCTTTCTAGGATAGCGTTTGAAGAGAAAAAGTTTTCACATCTTTAAAGATACATTTTAAATTGATTTTTATGTTTCCAATATGTTGGTATACAATTGTTCCCTTTTTATAACTGCATTGGAAGATCATAGAATGTTACATTAATGTTTTATCCATTGTAACTTCAGTCACACGCCTGTTGAAGAATCTCCCGGGCATTTCACCTCGGAGCGTTTGACCTGTATGCACCAGTACCGTAATCATGGTGATTGATTGTTGAGGTTTCCAGTCATAATATTTTGCTTTAATGATCAAGAGGTTCAGGGTCAAACACCGTGAATTTAAACTCATGATGGGGGTACACACTAGGGCAAGTTTTGATCACGTGTTGTTTTTCATTAGATTTATGAGATTTACTTCGAGGAATGTTAAATATCAATTTTTAATAATTTGCTATAAAATTTGTGTTATATCGCAAATTTCAAAAAATCAAAATTATTTGATATCCGAAGGACATTCTTCGTATTCAGAATGAATGCAATTCGATATCCGGGTTCGTTATGTCTGATGTACTCTCATGTCTCACAAAAATACTGTACAAGCATTGTTATCTCAGCCCTTAACCAAATTCAACGTAAATTGTAGTTGAGTAGATAAAATTAACTTACAAAAAAAAAAGATACATGA
Source organism: Amphiura filiformis (assembly GCF_039555335.1). Classification (NCBI taxonomy): domain Eukaryota; kingdom Metazoa; phylum Echinodermata; class Ophiuroidea; order Amphilepidida; family Amphiuridae; genus Amphiura; species Amphiura filiformis. The sequence goes on along the minus strand of NC_092634.1, from coordinate 52,384,336 downwards.
TTGCAACATTTACGCTTTATGATTTAGCATAATTTTCTCATCCACTTTACCATGCTTTCACAATTATTCTACCATTGTGAGCTGTACGCGATGTTTTCACTGTAGTTTTGTATTGCCCGTATCGCACTATATTTTCCCCTCATATTAATCTAAATTCTATTTTGTATACATTTTTCATTACTGTTAAACCACTCACTTTTGCGGGATTTTCCCGCGGCCGTCTCTCCATTGCCGAATTATTGATAAAAAATAAAATCATATTTGCATAGTCTGATATAAGATAAAACTCTGATTCTGAATTATGAACTTTGCTTCATAATGTAGCATCAGTATCTAAGCTTTAAATGGATCGTTTTGAAGAACACAGTCATTATTTAAGACTTTAATATTCTTTTTAGGAGATATGTCTATTTCAATGACCATGATGATGGGTTACCACAGAATATAGCAATTCTAATTTCATTAAAAGTGACGAAATATGGTAAACAGCAATTCGGTTTTTGAAATTTGTTTACTTGATTTATTTATAACTTTCCAGTTCTGTATCCATTTTACTGATTTAATTTTCAAAGATAATAATCATTTTAGTGTTGTTATTTCCGCATTGTTCGATGAAAATACACAAGCATAACCAAGATGGAACCTGTCTTTTTTAAGGCGTATTTTCTTATGTTGTCCATTATTTTGCTACCAATTATTATACATGCAGGTAAGAATCAATATCTCTAAAACTTTACATTAGATTAATTATTGTTGTTTATGTTATTTTATCTTATTTATGTATAGTATAGGGTGATTCGGATAAGAATGGACCACCTATATTATTAAGTATGTTTAAATGAATACAACACAATATATTTACATGAATTGTGGCAAAACTGTACTTTTATTTGAAGTTTATGAACTGAAGAACTCAAGAACTGAATGTTGATGAACTTTCCTCTCCCTGGTTCTCTATCACTTTGCGGCAGCGATTCTTCCTCCCGCGATCTCCCTCGAGAAGATTTGGAAGAATCGTAGGACCTCCCAATTTCACATAATCCCGTGCATCCTTGATTTTTTTGACCAGCATGTTCTTGTTTGTGGCTAGTGGGGGACAGTAGACTTTCTCTTCCATTATGGACCACACATTTTCAACTGGATTGAGGTCAGGGGTGTTTCTTGGCCAAAATTCCTTGTCGCATTATGAGGGAAATATGTGACTATTTTCCCTTTAAATCAAACATGCAACCGGAAAGTATTTGTTCACACTACATAAAATGGTCTGAAAATGAAAAAATATTTTTCCAATTTCACGGAGAAAGTTTATACATGCAGGCTGACATGTTGTCTTGAAAATTCATTGATAGCCAGATGTTTAGTGCTAACAATAACTACCTGAGGGCACCATAACTGATCATCTGCCTAGTCCATACTTATCCGAATCACCCTATATGTCGCCTGTCGTACCACATAGTATTATATTCTGCAAAATGCTTATTTCGAGAAAAAAAAAGCATTTTGTTTCGTTTTATCTTCGTTTTTCGTTTGGCTCTAAATGAAAATGGCACAATGTGATCAGTGAAAACAAACATTTAAATAGGAATCTATTCCTTAATGCAAATCACATATATTATTGCTTTAAACTACTGAATACATTATGTTATATCAATTCTTGCCCTGCTTAAACAAATTGAAATTGTCTTGATTGATTGATTGTTTGATTGATTGATTGATTGTTTGTTTGATTGATTGATTGATTGATGAAAATGGCACAATGTGATCAGTGAAAACAAACATTTAAATAGGAATCTATTCCTTAATGCAAATCACATATTATTGCTTTAAACTACTGAATACATAATGTTATCAATTCTTGCCCTGCTTTAACAAATTGAAATTGTCTTGATTGATTGATTGATTGATTGTTTGATTGATTGATTGATTGGTTGATTTGATTGATTGCTTGTCTAGCTCCTCCTACAACGATAGAAGTTGAATACTACTACCATGGAGAGACTATTCAGATTCCTTCAGGAGCCAGTGTGGAAGCAATAGATGGTGAATCTGTTCAATTCCAGTGTAAAGCATCGGGTGCCAGCACGAGTCAACCAATGACATTGAAATGGTTCCTAGGTGAGATTTGTTTCATTTTCCTGTTTTACAATTCGTCTCAGATTAAAACCCGTAACAATGTAGCCCATACCAGGTGGTGACACTAAATTCACGGTTTTTATAGTATCAACGCGAACCTATGGCAAATTTTGTCGGCTTGCTTTCAACAAAGTGAAGCAAGGTATTGACCGGTTATGAATAATTCACATCAACAGTTACTCGACCCATGTGACCGAGGTCACCGCATAAAAGTACTGTTTAGTTTAGCAAATTGAACCTGTTGAAGAGAGTAAAAATCGCTAGCACGGTCACGATGCCCGGAATTGGATCCCACAAGGCAGCAGTGATTTGTTTTTCAAAGAAAGTCTTCTAATTAAGTTTTTCAAAGAAAGTCTTCTAATTAAGAAAACCACCTCCTTTCCACCATTTTCCCGGGTCCAGTTGACCGCACTTTTAGCTGCGGACCTCTCTTTCTGTGGGTTCTGGTTACAGGATGAGGTTTCGCCCCTTGGTTTATTTTGTGTACTTTAAGGGGTACTGCACCCCTGTGGTTAATTTGTGACTATTTTTGCATTTTTCTCAGAAAGTAGTAGCACACTGGTGGCGGGGTTGTGTATGTTGTTGGGGCGGGGAGTCCAATTGCTGCACTGGGGTTTCGGTGGCTCGGGACGGGCGGTTCAGTGTATATGATGGGAGACGGGGTACATCCTATCGGTACCTTATTTCTTATCATGAATAACGGACCGCTTGTCTTGGGTCACTGAGATTCCGGTGTGGTGGTTGGATTCCTTGCCCCTGTGATGTGCATGACTTTTGTTGCCACTGTGTTGTTGGTTTTTGGGAGGGATGTGAGAGTGGACACGGGTTTATCGGGGGGTGTAGTACCCGTCTAAGTGATATTTTCTGATATTTAAATCTATGTCATGCTTTTTTTTTATTTTTAATGATTGTAAATTTCACAGCAATTCAGCTTTTAGCTGCTACCGTGTCTTTTAATAAACCATGAATGAAAATGTCTTTTTTTCTATAGTAATATCGAAATTAGGACTTACTGTCAATAATACATGGGTATCCAAAATATTGAAGGCAATGACATGACAGGTTAATACTACAGCTTCTTTAGGATATTGACCTTTGCACTGTTTGCTGGAGGTATTTTTTAATAGCAAAATACGAGGGTAATTAACCATTCCTGCAAAAATGACTTTCTGAGGGCGTCCTCCTCAGCAAATGTTACAATATGGCTGTGACGCAAGCGGGCGATGGAAAACTCACAATCAGCTTTCATTAGCCTTAAAGTCTGGAAATGAAAAATTACGTTGATATTTTCAGATGGCAACCAACAAAGTCACGATCCTGGTTATCCCATAAATGTACCAACGAGTCCTAATTACCGTGAGATCATCAGTCGTACAACTATACTTACCAGATGGAATCACCATGAGCATGTCTTGAACTGCACTGTGTCTCATATTGAATTGGAACCACGTACTTTGGATCACTATCAGTCACTGAATGTCAAAGGTATGACCTTAGCTAATTTTTGGTTTTGGTTTAGGTAAAAACGTTTTAATAACATTAAATTGTCGGGTTATATAAAGGTCATGAAAACGTTTTAAAACGTTTTGTATGAAAACACACTACAACAATATTTTTAAAATGTTTTCAAAATGCTATTGTAAACTTGTTTTGCAAACATTTTTTGCCAAATATTTTGTCAACACTTAAATAACATGTTAAAATATTTGCACACAGCATACAGAGAAATGTTCTTAAAATGTTTTTTTTTTCAGAACGTTTTAATAACATTTAAATGTCGGGTTATATAAAGGTCATGAAAACGTTTTTAAAACGCTATTGCAAATATTTTGGGCAAACATTTTTCACAAAATATTTTTTCAACCCCAAAATAACATTCTGTTTAGAATGTTTTGTATGAAGTTTTCAAAAATGTTTTTCGAATGTAATTAAAACGTTTTTATACCCTTTATATATCCCGACATTTAAACGCTTTCTGTAAAATATTTTGTGCTTGCTGGGCAGTAGATTATCAAAACATGTTTCTTAATGTTATGGAAACGTTTTATACCCTTAATATACCCTTTATATAACCCGACATTTAAACGTTTTCTGACAACCTTTTATAACCTTTTACGAATGATGTCGAAAACGTTTTGTGTTTGCTGGGGTGTCTGTTCTGTAGTCATTGTCACTATTTTATTTTCCCTAATTCATAGCATAATTGACCAATAGGACCAATACCTCAAAATCTGCAGTGTAACCTTGAATAGTTCATATTACCGTCAGGTGGAATTTATGATAAATACAAATCTATTATTGTTAAAATGTTCCTGAACGTTAACTGTGTATAATGTCTTCTAAAACGTTAGCTAATCTTCTGTTGGCAAATACTACAACAATCCTTCCAGTGGACAAGAGCAGTCTGCTAGAACGGCTCTTTTCAGAACCACCTATAATATTCAGTAAGAAAGAGGCACCTAGCATACATGACTCTTTTCAGAATTTCTTAAGTACACAAAGGGCTATTGTGCTTGTATATGTTTGGGCTAGGGGTACCCCATTATTGTACAATGGCCAGTCTACATGCAGAAATCCGAATACTATTTTCCTGGAGAAGTCATATCCAATCCTGACAACAGAGTAAAACAGTATCGTAAAGGAAAGAGTGAACAGTTAACCCAAAGTGCTTCAATTCAATTTATTCGGTTCATAATAAATGATATTGATTAAAATACCAAATGTACGTTTAATTTTATAGTTCCTCCTTCTTCATCCAATACCAACCTAACTGACAGCATTAATCCATACGGATACAACCCTGACGACACGGCTATTCTTACCGAAGGAATCACCCACGAATTTACTTACACCATAAGCGGCACCAGACCCGCTGCCCAAGTAGGTTGGATGATTGGCGGTGAAGAACAGACAAGCAACGTTGACACAATTGTCCGTGAAAATTTGGATGACCCTCGTCTTTTTGATACAGTTTCAAAGTTTACACTTACGCTAACAAGAGAGCACCATTTTAATGATATGACGTGCCTTTCTTTCATCATGGCTACGTCTATTTTGTCGTATAAATTTCCAATACACCTTCAAATTGCAGGTAAGTATGAATAATTAACAATAGGATTCAAGTTAAAGGTTTAAAGGTACTCTAACAATAATGCTGTGTGTATTTTTAACAATAGACGAATCCATTTTCACGCGTTCCTACACCTCAATGGCAGCCATAGCTGGGTCTATTCCACCTAAAATGTGAAATGATGTGGCCTTGGCGGGGATATAAAACTGCATTCCATCACCCGTGTTACACGTAGACAAAAGAATGATGAAAGTTTACCACACAATACAATTCAACATCGATTTTTAAGCGGATTTAATCCACCCAATTGGGCAGTAACAACACCAGTTTGGTGCAGTTTCGGGACCCAGTAATGGCCGACTGAATTCTGACCATTACTTGGCTCGTTGGATTCGTCTATAGGCACTGCTTCGTCTTACGTTATAACTACAACCTCTTGACTATAACGACTGAGCAGCATTCGCTCCCTATTTTTCTTTGCTTTTATTGTTTCAAGTGCCTCCATCGGAACCCACGATTCTGAATATACAAGATTACATAGAAACTATACTCTACGAGATAGACTGTGAAGCACGAAATATGTATCCAGCAGGAGACATATTATGGTTTGTTGACAACACTAATGTAACAAACGAAGCTACACAGATAACTGAAACAAATGCTGCCAAATTGATTGATGTGAAAAGCACATTGCGATGTGGGTTTCCCAGGGCGAGTAACGGCAATCTTCTACGCTGCGAGGTGCACCATCCTTTGACACCAGGACCGAGTGTACCTCAAGATACTGCTAAGCTCAACATTTTATGTAAGTAAATATTTAATCTTATCTCCGTTGGTTTTCGCCATCTTATATACATTATACTCTCAAAGAAATCATTGGAATGTTCCTGGCAGGACCAGGATCTCAGGCCATATATTAAAATGATGCAGTGATGTAGTTCATTCTTTTAATGGTTTCCCGTTTCCGATTTTAGTTTGCCCGTCTTCGGCTGGTATGTCTCACCCCGACGGCATCGTAAACGGCACGACAGGTATCTTGTCGTGTTATACCTCTTCAGCAAACCAACCCATGACCATAACGTGGACGAAATATGACGGTACTCAATGGATTCCACAGAATAGTACCCACGAAATTGTATACGAAGATGCGGAATACAATGGAAAGACGGCAACGCAGAAATTTACCACTGATGTACTTTTTACTGGAACTTCCAATTCATATCGTTGTTATCCCTCGAATTCAGCTTGTAGTCTTGGTTACGGCTACGCGCCAATTATATACTGTGAGTGTAATAAACCATAATAAGTAATTTGCGCTCCAGAGCGACGCCCTCAATTTTTCTCGAATTTCTACTTTTTGCATGATTGTAATGCCCATATATAAGTGTACTAAAATACCACGTGAAAGACTAAACCGGAAGTTCTTTAATTACAGTAAAATTTAAGTTTTTACATTATATCCAGAGATCTCCGGTTTTATTCTGAGTTCACCAATCGAATGATATGGCTAACACGTCTCGTGTGTGTGAGCTCACCCCTACATGTATCGTTGAATTAGTGACGTATAAACTGTGTGCATATTAATTGCCATTCGTCTTACGTCTTATTTATACGTCCTAGATGCGTGAAGCTCCTCTGAGGCATGTATTTAAATGAAATAGCAATTTTGTTCGATTTACCTCACTTGTTTTGATTCGCAATTAAAAGGGGATAACGTGATCAGTGAAAACAAACATATCTTTTCTTTATGTAAATTACTTATTATTGCTTCAAAAAGTTGTTGATTTGCCATTTTGCCAAAATCAAAAGTTGCAATTTCAACAATTTTCAATGGGAACGCATCGTCGTATTTCACACAAGCACCACTGGCCAATCAATAAAGCACACAATTGAATCGTTAACAGTGTACTTTTTTAAATTATTTATAAATGCGATTTTATAAATACCTCCGCGTTGCCATAACAGCTTTTTAGAGAGTAAGTCTCGAAGTGACCTTCTACATTTCTATACATTTGAATGCAAAGGCGGGACAACATGAGACTACTGTGCAGCAAAATTGTCTATTTTATTCAACTTTGTGATTATATTGTAAACGTTTCCGTTGTTGAATATTTTTTTCTGTCATCAAATACTTTCCCAAATGTTGTTCTTGATAACATATTACAAATTCGGAATCCCCCCATGTGTAATAAATTTGCTATTCAATTAATACTTAAATTTAATGATAAATATCTACAGAATTCCTACCCCTTTCTGTATAGTGGTCAATGCATGAGGATTTGGTCATGCTTGCTGTTCTTGGTATGTCGTGAACATGAGTCACGTGCGTATTTATAAAAGCGCATATAAATATTAACGAAGTACACTGGTTAAAATGGCAACTTTTGATTTTGGGGTTTGTGGGTTTGGAGGCGCATATCTTGTCAGTTCTTGCTCGATTTTCACGCACATGGTATCAAATTCGAAAGCAAAGTCAATTAACAAAATGCATATTACAAAATAATGCAATATTATTAGGTTGTTGAACAGCAAGGATAACTAAAACTGACGAGTTTCTTTTTGTGCCTGTTGTATAATAAAACTAACGTTAAACATATTAACTTATATTACCAGATCCTCCGGTGATAACTGAATTTGTTGTGCCATCAAACCCAATACGAGAAGGACAATCCACCAATCTAGTATGCAGAGTTGATGAAAATCCAGCACCCGGTGATTCTGTTACGTGGATACGAGATGGTGAGGAGGTCTCAGGTGCAACTTTCGATGGTGCCGTTAGCATCCTTCATATCATCGCAAACGCTTCATCCGCGGGGTATTATCGTTGTATAGCTAACAATGGAATTGGAAATGAGGCGATGTCTGAAGAAAAGCCATTCACTGTTTTATGTAAGTTCTAAAAAATAAGAGCAATAACAATTATATTAATTCCGGCATACCATCACTATGAACAATGAAATAATGTCATCAAAAGATACCAACAGCAGCAACATTAGTCGACGACGATGATATTGATGGTTACATTTACGATGACAATATAAAATGAATAAAATCAACAAAAAGAGTATCAACATGGGATGAAAACAACAAGAATGAAACCAAAACAAAGTGTATTTATCAGAGAAAAGAGTATAAATATTTCGTCGGGTGTATTACATAATGACGTATGTTGATTTTTTGTCATTTTTATGAAAATTGGCCAATGTGTTTTAAATAGTGAGTAGTATAATATTACCAAGATTTGAAGCTCAAGTTTGCATAATTAATTAGTTAATTAATTATGCAAATGACGGATGTTGATATATTACATTACCCGACGTTTTACATAGTGGCGTATCTAAACATCCGTCACTATGTAAAACGCCGTTTACTCGGAAAAACAAGTAAATTGTATGGCGTATCTGTCACATCCGTCACTATGTAAAATTTTTTTTTTTCAATTTGAACGTACGTAATTCAATATTGTTCATTTATGCTTCTGTCACACTACACCGAATAGGTCTTCCGTACAAGAAACGGATGGTATTTTAGTAAATCCGTTGTTGTTCGTCAATGATCGTTTTATGTTCTTTTTATGTCCTGCTATCATCCGCCAAATGCGTTTCGTGTTAGGTGATGTTCGTTAAGTCCGTCGGCAAGTTTTGTGCATGCACAAAACTTGAAACGGAGTGTACCGAATACACATGTTCGGTATTTATCCGATATGTGTTCGTATGGTGCTGCATATTGCCGGAGTTTGTTCGCTCTCCTTTCGTTCATGTTCGTTCTTTGTTCGTTGCACTCGGCCCGTGTTCGTTGCAAATACGTTCCTGTGAGGCCTTCACCACCGGATAGCATATTTTTGCATTCGGTGATGTACGTTGACCCAGACCGTGTTAGTGTCACACTACACCGGATAGGTCTTCCGTATAAGAAACGGATGGTATTTTAGCAAATCCGTTAGTGTTCGTCAATGTTCGTTTTATGTTCTTCATATGTCCTGCTATTATCCGCCAAATGCGTTTCGTGTTAGGTGATGTTTGTTTAGTCCGTCGATAATACGTTTCAAGTTTTGTGCATGCACAAAACTTGAAACGGAGTGTGCTCGAATACACATGTTCGGAAGCTGTCCGATGTGTGTTCGTACTGTTCTGTATATATACCCTGGGTTTGTTCGTTATTCTTTCGTTTATATACCGCAGGTGTTTGCAAGGTTTCGCAGGCGCTTGTGCCGGATGTAGGCCTATGGCGAACATGTGCATCGATCATGGGGGGGGGGACTTTCTGAAGGGTGTGTGACGCAATATCATATTTCCCCCAGTAGGCCCCCTACTTTAGTGACTGGCAAGTAGAAAAAGGGGGAAAGGAGAAAAAAAAAAAAGAAAGTGAGAAAAATTGAAGAGAGAAGAGAAGAGAAAAAGTTAAATTGCACGTAATTTAGTAGGCCTATGCATGTAAGTAGTATTGAGAGAGGGGCACTTTCTGAAGGGTAGAGGACGCAATATCAAATTCCTACCAGTTTTAGTGATTGACAAGAAAGAAAAAAGAAGAAAAAACATGGAAAAGGTAAATTGTACGTTATTGAGTAGGCCCAGGATAGTATATAGTAAGCCTAAGTATAGGCCTGTGATTATTATTATAGGCAGTGCTTAAATGTGGTTCCTTGGCCTCAAAGCCTGTGAAAATTACTGCCGGCCCGTCGATATGTAGGGCCCGTGACATTTTGTCACCAAAGTCAGTATTTAAGACGGACTTAGGTCTATTACTGACTTTAACATATCAATCCATGCATGCTTTACCTGAAATTATGAGTCTGAAGTCTTATATCTAAGTGTCAGTGGATCAGTGTAACATTTTAAATTTTGCAAATTCAGTTCGGGCCTTCTTTGGTTTTTGTTTAAAGCAATAATAGTGTAAAAATGATGCACCAAAAACAATTTTCCAAATTTTCCATTTTTAAAACTAAATTTTTACACAATAGGCCTAGGCCTAATAATGTAAATAGGCCCTACAGTCCCCATGCAAATGGCTTCAATTGGACCTTCAGTTTGAAAAATAAACAAGTCTTCCTTTTTGCTTCTGCTATGGACATCCACGTGTTATTTTTAAAACAATTGTTTATATTATACAATAATGGTAAAAACTTTTCAATGGCTTCAATTAGGCTTTCGTTTCACCAATTTTCGGCTGTTTCAAACTAATATAGTACCCAATAATAGTGCTAAAATTGATCCAAAAAATGACAAGTGGCTTCAATTGGGCCTTCATTGTCCAAAGGTTTCTCATCTCTATTGCCCCCGGACGCTGGTTGCCCTGATATATAAGATTTGTAGCCCTTTTGTTATTAGCCAATATTTGACCATTTTCGTCAAAATTTTCCCCCTTAAAAGTTGTCTTTCCCCACTTTGTTCACCCTCTGAAAAAGTGCTTGCTACGTCACTGCCTCTAAGGGGTCAAAACCCTCTCAAACACCCTCTCCTCCCCACTTTTCTGATAGGGTGGACGTCCCTGTTGGTGCCACATGCCACGGATTCGCCGGTCATTTGTCGGACGTTGAACGATTGAATATAAAACGCCTGCAGGATTATTAGCGGCCACAACGCATATAGAGACGAACGGGAATCGGACCCCCAAATCCGCACATTTGTCGGACGTTGACCGGTCATTTGTCGGACGTTGAACGATCGAATATAAGACGCCTGCAGGATTATTAGCGGCCACAACGCATAGAGAAACGAACGGGAATCGGACCCCCAAACCCGGTCATTTGTCGGACGTTGAACGATCGGATATAAGACGCCTGCAGGATTATTAGCGGCAACAACGCATAGAGAGACGAACGGGAATCGGACCCAAAATCCCACCGAATCTTCTGCCGAACTGGTGATTCTCCACCGAATAAAATATTTTTGTATTCGGTGATGTACGTTGATCCAGTCCGTCGTAGTGTGACAGACCTATGAAACCTACATGATTTCTTGACGGATGTTGATAACTGTGTATAAACCAAAAATTTTTACGTAGAGCAGATATTCAATGGATCATTATTTTAGTAAAATATCACTTTTAATAAATTTTTAATGGTTCGAGTTGGTTCGACAATTATTTAGAGACATTATTTCAAAGCTTTACAATATAAAAGGGATGATTAAGTAATAAAAAATGAAAATATGATCCTTTTTAATGAGTAGGTTATTGAAAGATGATCAAAGTATGTTCAGAGGCGTTTAGAGGCTGCTCCAAATTTACAGATAATACAGTGTAAATTGGTAAAAACTGAATACAATCATTGGCGTTTTGTAAAAAGAAGTTACAGCTTGTGTGATTAGCTATATCATGAGAGTGAGTACTAGTAAGATCAGGAGTAAATACTCAAATACAATATGCCATGTATGTCGGGGGCACTCGTGACGAGTCGGTTTTATCATGAAAAAAAGCGTTTAATAATAAGCGTAAAGAACCGACGGATGCTTCGAAGTCCTTCCTTGATCCGACTTTTATGCGCAAGACATAGTGACGGATGTGCGACGGATGTCCATAGATACATACTGACGTATAACTTTGTAATCATTTTACTGATTTAATAGCGAATAATTCTTCATGTGATAGATGTTTCAAGATACTTTAGATACTAGTTTTTTAAAATACAGCAACCTTTGGAGGATTTTACTTGACAGCGTTCTTCTATGGTTGATCACAAATCGGCGTACTCTTTGATCGCGTCTAACTCAAAACCCTTTTTTCTGGCGAAGTTTAACATCCGTCACTATGTAATACACCCGATGATTTTATTAATTATTTAATGATAACGGTGATAGGGATGTGATCATGATTTTTCATATAGTATACGTGCGTAATAGGGGTGATAATGGATAATGATGACGACGATGATGATGGTGATAATGATGATGGTGATGATGATGATGGTGATAATGATGGCGATGATGATGATGATATGGATTTTTCTTATTGATTGTCAGACTCATCAATGATTACCAGCAAATCTGAATCTTTTCGCGGTATTAGTGGGACGAGTGTTACTGTCTACTGCACTGCCATTGGAAATCCTCTTCCGTCTCCATCGTTTCAATGGACTGGACCCCATGGACCGATTTCTGGTAACAACACAGCCAAATACATCATGAGTGAAACCTTAGACCGTTTAGACGATGTAAGAGGAAATCAGATAACTTCGAGAGTTACCATCATTGATTTTGATTCTACTAATGATGCAGGACCATATTCGTGTGGTATTAGCAATATTTATGGACAAGACAGTCACACGTTTCTTGTGCAGGAAGCTAGTAAGTTGTGCAAATTGGCAAATTAAATTTTTTCAAAGCTAGATTGTGGTGAACGACTTTGCAACACACTAAATCTACTGAAAAGAGATGTCCCAGATCAATGTTATGGTACAGAAGCACGACAAAACATCATACAATAATGGTTATATGCATAACAATAGACATGACAGGTGCTAATTGATGTTTTAATGTTATCGCACCAATTAGTACATGGCAAATTCAAAGATAACATTGTTACTGATTAATTTGATAACCAGGCAGGTTTGGTTCCCCCAGAAGAACTGCTCTGGCGGGGCTTCATCTTTAAAGGTAAATCACATCATGAAATTTGATGAGCAAATAAATTGGTTTTCTTCAGGCAAGTCATCGTTGAATTTTGATAAATAGTGTTTCAGGAATGAATATTTTAATTATGTTTGTTCAATCAGCAATTCCAGCGGCACCTAGTTCTATCGATATAATGGAAGATGACACAACCTCTGAATCAATACATATTCAATGGATACCGGGAGATGACGGAGGAGTGACGCAGTGGTACCAAGTATCATATCGTAAACATAATAGTGGCTCAGATTTCGGTGATGATACCAAGGCAGATGATACATTTCTAATATTGAATGGTCTTAATTCCAGCACGGAATATGAGATCAGGGTCTTCGCAGAGAATGATGTAGGTAGAAGCCAAGAAGCAGTGTATCTGACAAGTTTTTCGTTACGTAAGTATGGACAAAAAGGGAAAATTTTAATGCATTAATTAAATATTGACATCATTTTTAGTCTGCTTTTCTTTGTGCCTTAATCCTCCCCAACTCTACAATAATTGTTACCAGACGAGGAACCAAATCAAGTCACCGTTTACGACGGGCCATTGTAAATTTTGCCTATACATTCTTTACTGTTATGCAAAGAGCTCGAGCTCAAGTTTAAACAATCATAAAAATTAATTAAAGTTTTAACTTCAACACTACACTATATTTCGCTCACCTGGAACGTTTTCACTAGTCCGACTAGAGTCTTCAGCAGATGGTGATGCTGTGATGATATCTTATCTACAATCGGGATATTTCTCACTGATGACGTCATATGATTGACAGAATGACGTCATAGGATGTTACGATGTAGCGCCGCCCCCCCCTGGGCATCAGCAGGTTATCCCAAATAGGATCTATTTCAAGTCCTTGATCACGATTTAGTCTTGGTTTTTGAGTCCTTATGTGGATGGCTTCAAGAACTCTCCTGGAATACTCTTTTTGTTCCCGTTCGAGCACCTTGACGTTTTCCCAATCAATCTGGTGACCTTTGGATCTTACAACATGTTCCCTGACCGCTGATTTGGAACTGCCAGCAGTAGACTTGTGTTCACTGAGCCTTTTATCACATCATCACCATCTGCCGAAGACGCTACACAGTGTATTTTACCCATACGAAAAATCATCCTGTACGGACCGTACCGTGCATGCACAGATCACAGACATTGACGCAATCAACCAATCAGCAGTTGGACAATCGTTAACCCAATGACGTCATCGCTGCATTTTCATTGATAAAATTCAGAATCGTTCAAAAACACGAAATTTTGATTGCAAATATTTAATTTTTGTAGGTATGAATGTCACTGTCTATCTTAAATTAACATCGTGTATTATCGTAGCGTTGAATGCGCTGAAGCTTGTGAGGCGGATCCTTTGCAAATTTGGCGGATCTTTTGTTTTTTGTGACATTAAAATCCATCTTTCGCATGGCCGCTGCGTGTGTGTGTGTGTGTGTGGGAACGGGGTTCAGCTATGCACGCGCTGCATGCATAAACACTAGTACTGCTGACTGAGTGTACCATCGTAGCAGGGTGTAAAATACAACAAAGTCAATGTTTCATCTCAAATACTTATGGGGTAAATATACGCATTTGAATAATTTAACAATAATTTGAATATGAAAAATAAATGAACATGAAAGTTCATGAGTGATTTTACAACATATTGGCCTGTTGGATAAATATAGGTGCTGCAGCTTTGGAGCTAAGGCAATATGGCGCATTACTTTGAAGTTGGTAATGGGTAAATTACACTGTGCGCTAGTCGGACTAGTGAAAACGTTCCAGGTGAGCGAAAAATAGTGTAGTGTTAAATTTAAAACTTTAATTCATTTTATCTACCACTACGTATGAATATCCACTCGTATAATCATAAAAATATATTAATATGTTTATTGATCATGTAGCAATAATAAATGCCTCAAGTCCTACTTATGTGTTTTTTTGTTTCTTTATTTGTAGCTTTGACCCCAGATGAAAAGGGTGAGTTAACATACATAAAATGAAGAACCATTGCTTACATCACATAATAGCCACGACAGAACGCTATTATAATAGTAGCAAATTACAATCGCTATAAGCGTTTGATCAGTAGCAACTTTTTAATTGCAAGCTGCGTTTGCTAGTATTATTTAGTTATTACTTGACTTGCAGGATACACAGGAGCGCCTTAAACTTTTGCTGAATTCATTTGTTCCTATAATGTAAATACGCCCAACATCACCTCACACGACAACAGTTTTGATGACCTATTACCTTTTTAGATATTCAAGTTATATATTACCCTACGAAACACAAAGTCGATGTTGTCAACTACAATGGCAATAGCTATGAATGCCTTCTTCTGGAAATGAGCTACGGAGATCACGGCAATAGAGGCAATTGGACGGACTTGGGAGAATGTGAACCAGGTGACAGGCGAGCAGTAGAGAGTGATCCAGATGCCATTGAAATTGGAGCCAGGATGTGTCTGATGGTTGACATTAATCGTATGTGCGGAGAACGTTCATTAGCAGGTAACGTGTGTTCTGTCAAATTTTACGTCATTCAATCCGAAGACGTAAATTATGACAATATGATCCATGTTGCGACATGCCAAAATCAGTGAAAATGATTCTCAAAATAGGGGCACCTTAAAAAGAATATTGTGCAAAAATGATTAAACTCGAATCTTTGAATGTTCATTAATAAAAAAAGAGTTTTTAGTATGCAATTTTGTTCTGCATATCTGAACCATAGAATAAAACTAAGTTGTCCTTATTACGTTACCTTGGCTTTGAAAAAAGTTGGTGTTTTCTATAATGTCACTGAGGTGATCACGTAAATAGTTCGTCATATTATGGCCAGATGCAGCACGTGCCTCGGATAGGTCAATAAGTTACAAGTCATGAGGTAACCTTATAGAGGTTTTGCATATCACGTACCATACCGTAAATCTGGCGGACTTCTCAAACGCATTCAACAAAAGCATAATTGCAATCTACCACGACAGTGCGTCTCACACACATAACAAATGCACTACGATCAAATAGGTTGATGACAACATTTGATTGAATGGATTGCACTACGCGGCCATGATTACGGTGAAGGACACCGGTTCAAATCCTTTGTTTGGAGCCAATCTATAAAAGCATGCAGGGCCTCTATACACTCATGTAGTTTCTATAGGAAGTGAACTTCACCGGATGTATCATGGTTGTCAAATCTGAGGGTATGACACTCGCACTGTATGACGAGTTAAACCATCGAATTGACTGAAAAGGCGGTGAAATGTTACATAAGCTTTAAACTATACTTGTGACCTAATATGTATATTAACCATGCAGTGGCTCGTTTATTTCCATGTCCTTATTTTGTTTACAGTTATTCCTGTTGATCCTTTACCGGCCTTGGCAGTTATAATACCATCGGTAGTAGCGGGTTTCGTAATTTTCTTGATCTTAATCATTCTTATAGTTTACATTATAAGGTATTTTATATAGAACTTCATACTTTCATCATCGTATTTTAAAAGACTTCACCCTACCAACGTGCAATCTAGTAAACAACATTTTTCTTCATATATTCTTTAAGAGTTAGGGTTAAGGGATGGGGTATGAACGTTTGGGCAGTATTTATTGTGGGACATTAGAGCACATCAGACATATCGAATTGCATTCTGAATACGAAGAATGTCCTTCTGATATCAAATAATTTTGAATTTTTGAAATTCGCAATGTAATACAAATGTATTGCAAATGATTAAAAATTGATATTTTTGATATTCAACAGTACTCGAAGTAAAATGTATAAATCTGTTGATTTATAATTTTAAAAGTGTATGTAGTGGATGAAAAGCCGACGATCAATTGAAAATTTTGATTTTTCGTATTGAAGATATGGATTTTTTCCCAAAACACCAAAAAAAATTAGGTCTTTTGGGAAAAACATCCATATCTTCAATATGGTCTAAATTTTCAATTGATCGTCGGCTTTTCCACTTTAAGAATATATCATTAGATTTATAAAATTTACTTCGAGGTCTGTTATATATCAAAAATGTGAAAAATATCAAATTTTAATAATTTGTCATAAAATTTGTATATTATATCGTGAATATTTATTATAGTATGCGGCTTACCTGATGACATTATTATTAATCATGTTAATTGACAGATCAAGTTAGTAAAGGGACAATGATCACAGTCTAACTTTCTGTTTCTTCTTTTGAACGTTTTAGGAAAAAGAAGCAAAAGGGCGAAGAAATAGTAGAGTCAAAAAAGAAGGACGGTAACGTTAATTTACGAAATATTTTAAAATGACAAAGGAAGTAAATCAGATAAAATAATGAACACGTGTGCTTACAATAGCAATTGAAAAAGACAATGCTGTTCACACTTGCTGGATCACCATGCTCTAACATAAATTTAAATTCCGCTTTATCACTCGACCGGGGTGATGATGATAATGATGATGATGATGATGATGATGATGATGATGATGATGATGATGATGATAAAGTGTCTTAAAATCATTACCTTGATCTTTAGGCACAGTCACCAAATTTGGTCCTATAGAACTATCGGTGCCCGATTAGGTACCGATGACTCTTAACCCGGGCTCTTAACATCACTTCCTGGAGATATAATAAATTGTATCAAGCATAATAATTAACAGTTGCATAGTGTTACTGTTTTTTTATTTATATAAAAAACAAATGCACTGTACAAATGTTCAGGGTACGATAAAAAGTGTCATCGGTACCTCTTCGGGCACCGATAGCGCTATAGGACCAAAAAAGATGTTGTGCCATACTTGTTGTTTACTTGACTTAATGCAGCAAAGCGGTCTGGCGCCAAACTGAATAACGAATACGTCAACTCACCTGATAACCAAGCGTCTAATACACGAGGGAAAAGAAAAGATTACGAGAGACGACAAGGTAATCGAATTAAGAAAAACAAGGGGTTAACCCACCACTAATTGCAACAGAATCCATTTAAAGGCCCATTCAGTGATTTGCTCATCCGGACGATCGTAAAAATCAGCAGATTTTGGTACCTTTGTCATTGTCATACATGTGCTAACATAGCCTGCTTGTGGTTCAGTCGAAAACTGTGTATTTAAGACAAAATATGCATTTTACATGAATCTGTATTAATATACTGTCAGTATATAAATTAGCTTCATGTATTTGAATGGGGCTTCAACTTCTTCAATACAGCTGGTTTCTTCGTATTTACCAAATTTTTTCATTTCAAAAATTTGAATGACTTATCCTTCACTTGATGTCTTTTATAAACAATTGTATTTTTTACACTTTCGCTGGGATCAATGAATGCGCCTTTAATTACCATTCATTTCAGAAAAACACATTTAATAACACACCAAAATGGTCGCTTATGCAGGGGTGAAATTTTAAAGTTGGCCCAATCTTGTTAACAACCATACTAATGTATAGTTCTCCTCATAAGGATTCAGCAAATAGTTTGACCAGTCTCCGATATATAGTTCTTGAGTTATAGACAAAAAGGTCAAAGGTCAGATTTTATGGCCCATGGACGTTTACAATTGAAATATGCTCCAATTTTAATCCAACTAGTCTCAAATTGTTAATTTTGCAAAAATAAATCAAAATGACAAAAGTTGCATTGTTTTGGATGTTTTGTTACATAGGTAACATCACAAAACAGGTCAAGGTCAACACAGCTTAATGGAATTTGATCTTCGTTACCAAGTTACTAAGGTAACAAAGCACCTGAGATATGACAAACTATTCTTTTAATTTTAAATGCTTTTGCAAGCGGAACAATATGAAACCATTTTTTTAATCAAAATTTATCATTTTTCGTCCCCTGTAAAGTCCAAGTTTTGACATTTTCCTTTTTCCCCTATAACTAAAAAAATGTACATTGGAGATGTATGCTTTTTCTGAATCCTTATGACAAGAGGTATACAATGGAAATTTCAACCCTGCATAAGCGGCCAATTTGGATTTATGCAAATTAGGCACTGTTCCACTACTTGGATTTTTGGGGACTTTTGATATGTTTTTATTGTTAGCTTTTGGGAGATGGACGCATGTAAAATGAATGGATTCTGTTGCAAATTAGTGGTGGGTGATTTTTTAATTTGACTAGCCTAATTAACAATACATCTTGGATCAAGTTTGTGACTTATTGTGTTCATTATCTCTGTAAACATAGATATAAGACAATCTAACAGTAACTATAACAACAAACAGTATTGAACAATCTGAATATGTACTAAATATGTACATGTAAAAAGGTGTATTTTTGTTGACATTGTTTGACAGATATGCCATTGCCATCTATTCCCGGGGCAGTGTATAATAATGCCTTTGTGAGTGGACCGTCCGACAGCGGAAATAGTAAGCACAATACCGTAAAGATTCGCCTAATGACGCTATGAACTCCCTTGATTTAACTGAAACTTGAGGCACAAACTAAAAGTACCCTTCCGTAAAAATCCCACAAACAAGTAAGGGCACACGGACCCTTAATTTTTGTTGGGAGTTTCAGAGGAGGGAGCTCTCTATTTGCACATGAAATTTACCAAAGGTAAAAGAAGCCCATGTGTGCCATTAGGTGAATCTTTACGGTTACTATTGTTGTTATCAAGCTTAGGTAATATTTTTCAATGAAAGGAAAAACACATCGAAATCGAAATTCGATAAAGAAAACTATTTTTTTTTTCATTTATGGATTATATTTCATCGCTACAATTGACAAAGCACATGTATGTTTACTTACCTCCAAACTATGTAAAATAAAATCTTGTTTGCCTGTTTATTTGTTTTCAACAGTCATGAAGCGCTCCCATCAGTCAGTTCGACCCGATGCAATGTCTGACGTACCGGGTGATTTTTGGATCCCATTTGAGGACCTTGTCGTTGGTGAAACACTTGGAGAAGGACATTATGGGTCCGTTGCTAAAGGAACATGGAAAAATACAGCAGTTGCAATTAAAACGATGAAAGGTATTTAATGATCGCTATAGATGAGTTGACGTCAATGTTTATCAACAAAGGCAAGGGACTGATATATCGATATGCTTGAGTGAACTTCATGCAACCAGTACACTGTTCAATAGTCTTATTGTAATGTGGCGGGAGTTTTAAAAACACGAGCCCTGAATAAAATATGATGCGCGAGCATACTGCCAGGCAAAAGACAATGGAAATTGTGATGATGCGTGCGCATCCTGCCAGGCATTGACGTCAGAAGTCCACTCATCTATACAAATTAGGATATACATCCCCGTATTGGTTTCCATTTTTGTGAAAGGTATTCAAATAAACCACATGGACTTATTGCAGAACCATTTTTGGTTTCATTGCCCAAAGCAATAAGTAGAAACTACTGGGCATCTTCACACTATATAAACGAATCCAACGAGCCAATCAGCCAAGTCATGATCAGGATTTGGTCGGCCATTTTCGGGTCCCCGCTAGCTCCAACCTGGTGTTTTGAGCGCCCCATTGTGCAAATAAAAGCCGCCTAACACCTAGAGAAGATGCAAGGACGAGGAGGGTTAATAGAATAATATATACAAGAGATAATTCCGCAGGTAATCCCGTTGCATCCATTTGTAGCGTTTGATATGATGTATGAGACCGCCATGGTTGATCAATTTCCACGCTGGAATTGGAAATATTTCCAATGTTTCTATAGATAATTTTGTTGGAAAGTATTAAAGACCCTCCTCAAAATATTTTTGTAAATACAGGCCTATAAGTTTATGATTGTTAGCATTTTTTTTAGAGAAGTAAAGGCTGCTAGTCAGGTGTAGGAATGCCTGAATTTGGATTCGTCTATAGGATTCACTCCTTCTTTCTTCCACCATACGAAAAGTAAACTTTCCCAAGGTCATCCTTGGAAAGCAGAGCGTTGGTGAGACATAATCTTTGCCAGGCTAGCATATTATATCCGCGTTATTACACATACCTTTTTTTGCTTTTTGGATAATGCTGTCTCTACGAATGATTGATCATATGCAATAATATTAATGGTACTAAAATATCAACTTTTCCTTGGAATTAATCCATTTACAGAGGAGGCCACTGAAGAATACAGAGAGAGCATGAAGACAGAATTGATGACAATGATAGACGTGACAGCCATGTGTACCAATCCGAACGTAGCTAGGCTGATAGGGTGGAGTTATTATGACGGTAAATTTTATTATGTAATAAATTAAGACAATAGTAAATTGTTTCATTCAACGCTGACTCAACGTTAACCGTTTTTCAAACCTTCATTATTGTATAATGTACAGGACCACATTACTAAACAGATTCCTTTGATACTTAAAACAATTCTTTTTGAGTTAATTGATTGCTTAAATTTGATCCTTTATCTGTTCTCTGAGGCAGGGGTAGTATGTTACCCTGATGGGGAGTCAGTTATATCAAATAACCCTGTACAATCAAACTTTCAAGAAAATGACTTACCCCGAGGGAATTAGTTGTCAAATGTAGACAACAGGTGTCATGCTGGAAGCATTTAAAACAACAGTATGGTTATTACGTCGCTAAAACGTCGGTAAAATATAACAAATTGTTTAAGAGATCTATAACGTAGTTACACCACAAGTGCTACCAGAATAGTGTTTCTAGCGTGCGGTGTGTGGTACACTTTACATCGCACTTCTCTGTGATTGGTCGCTATTCATGCGATGTGACGTTGCCGCATCATGGGCAAGTCAATATTCCCTATTATCGGTAAAAAACAACAACTCATGAACTGATGCATGTATTCTGAATGTGTGCACGTCGTTTGACATTCTTACAAAATATTTTGTTAACAGAATATGTACTGTAATAAATACAACCAAGTGACATTTGAAGACAGAAAACGTCAACTTATTGAAATGTCTTTGCAACGAAACACAACCTTTTTGGTCAAATATGAAAGGAAGTTCTGATACCACATGGTTTTAACAACTTTTCATTTTTAAACACCAGACAACCTCTTTATCGTCATGGAATTTCTGAGTGGTGGCTCTCTTTATGACTTTCTGCGTAAACGAACCGCGCAGGGCGTGATAGTGCGTCAGAAACAAAAAGGAAGAACTCCATCCAATATCGGAAACATGCCAGCTAGAGTGACGAGCAGAGATCTGTACCAATTTGCTATCGATGTTGCAAGAGGAATGGAATATTTGTCCGATCATGATGTAAGATGGAAATAACTTTTAAGACAATCTAAATTAGGCACCGTTGCTCACGGTGTGTTACAACGTTGCGCGCGGCCTGTAACTGAAAACAAATCTGTATCATTTACTTTATTAATTTTGCTTCGTTCAAGAGAAATTTCATGGCCAACTATAAAGTAAAACAACCGTGTGCTTTAGGGATCGCTGTAAAGTTTTGGAGAGTTGCGCAATCCGTAATCTTCCTTCACTCAACGGCTATAGTACTTTGAGCACACCTTAAATCTTTGGTGCCAAAGCTCTACTTTGAGAGAACTTGTCACTATACTTCAAGTAAGTCACTGTTCTATTTTTCTTATGGTCCAACAGATTGTTCACCGTGATCTAGCTGCACGTAATGTGCTGATGGATGCAAACCAAACGTGTAAAGTGTCCGACTTTGGCTTAGCCAGAAATGTTATGGGAAACGGCGAATATGTTGTCAATAATATGGTAAGATGTTTGCGCAAAATTAACATGCTTTGAGTTCAGACAATTATTTGTCACGTTTTAAAGCAATTTTGTGCAGATAAGATTTAATCAACTACTCTCGCAAAGAAACTAAATTTTGCTTCGAGAAATACTAAATCCTCGTGATCTCCTAATACGATACTGACGAATCATTGATAACTATACACCGGTGATATTGTATCATAATAACTATAGAGGGCGACATTGTGGTACAAAGTGGGTTTTTTTTCTATTGTTATCGAGTAATAGGACGGCTTATAGTATTCGTCCCTATGTGGAAATCACGACAATATGAGAGGAGAACTAAATGAAATAAGCACACAAGATATTTATGGCAAAGTCCATTCCAAATAATCAAGTGATTTATCTTTGCACTTTAAAAACTAGAGAGAGCTTCCAGCCCGTTGGATGGCTGTAGAGTCGCTGATGTTCAGCAGTTTTACCAGCAAGAGTGACGTATGGTCGTTTGGAGTCCTGTTGTGGGAAATGACTGCTTTTGGTATTTAGATTAATTTTAATTATTTTCTATAAGCCATTTAATTACGTGTTTGCTTATTTTTGCTGTTTTTTTTAATATGTTTTTTTAAAGACCCAATAGAATGTCAATGGTTTAACAAAAACAGAACTCAACGTAATCTTTCATGTCTTGGATATCCCTAATAAAGTATCACTTTTAAAGTTGGAGTAACAACATGCAGTTGCTGACACTCGTCATCGCCACCGCTTCCACCATTTTTCATGTACTGCTACCTATTCCTTTTATGTTATATGGCGATTGAATTCATTTTTTAAACTGCCGCCTTGAACAACAGGTCGAAAGCCATATGCTGAAGAGAAGATAAGCCCCAGATTTTTGTCTCAGAAGTTCAATCAAGGATGGCGATTAACCCCAAAACCATCATGTCCCCCGACCATGTGAGTAATAATTCTCGTAATATAAACGATTTGCCTATAAAACGTTAAAATGAGTAGTTTTACATTCGGCACTGTGATAAATTTTCTATGAAATATCACATACTTCACAACTATCCCAGTTATGGTTTATAACAAAAGACGATAGCTGATACTAATAAGCCAAATCGGCATTGGAAGTTTGCAATGCATTGTGGGACAGTTTTTGCAGTTTTGGGACACTTTGTCCTTTGACCTATTGGGAAAATTAAGAAATATTGGGCTTTTGTACGTACAAAATATCATCTAAAATGTTTTACAATAATTGAAACAAATATAAAAAACATTATTATTGTACAAATTAATAATTCAAGTATTTTTAATGATAACATTATGACAATCATAAGTAAATTAATAATAATTACGCAAATTTTCCCGATATATCAAAGGTCAAAGTGTCCCAAAAACTGCTCTCAAAAACCGGAAGTTAGAATGGCGATTAGGCTTATTATAGATTCACTATTATCATAATAGGAGAGACATAATGCGAGACTGCTGGGAGAGAGAACCGGATGACCGCCCAGATTTCAAACAGATTCGTGTCAGACTAGAGAGTGGCATGAAAACTGACCCGGTAAGATCAAGTTGAAGTTTTGATATCAGCACAAGATTAGACGTACATTGAATTTTCGGTCATAACTTTGACCTTCATCTGGAGACTGGAACCCAAGTTAATGATCAATGAGCTTTTGGACACCAAAGAAGGTCAAAGTTTGGACCAAAAATTTGAGGAACGTGTAATCTTATTTGGGATCAAACATGTAAAATGTTTAAGATAGTAAATTATGAGGACATTTTTACATTTCTATAAAGAGTTTTATATCATAATTAAACAGTGAGATTTGACAAAATGAATTATTTAATCATTTTACTAAAACGATTATTACTAAAACAAAACTGCAAAATAATCACTTTACATACAATATACACCTTTGTTACGTTGAAAGGTTGAACTAGGATCCTACTTCAAAGGTCCCTTTTTGTCAAATGGTAGATAAGTCCACCAACAGTGTACTTCGGTTATATCTATAAATGCGCTTTTATAAATGCACACGTGACCCATGGGCACGACATGCCAAGACCACCAAGCGTGACTATTAAATCCTCGTGCATTGCACTGTACAGAAAAGGATAGGATATCAATTTAAGTATTAATTGAATTGCACATTTTGCAATTCCGAATTTGTAATATGTTATCAAAAACAACATTTTGAAAGTATTTGACGACTGAAAAAAAAATTCAACGACGGAAACGTTTACAATATAATCACAAAGTTGAACAAAACAGACAATTTTGCTGCACAGCAGTCTCATGTTTTTCCGCCTTGCATTCAAATGTATAGAAAGACCACTCGCTATGTAGAAGGTCACTTCGAGACTTACTATCTATAAGCTGTTATGGCAGCGCGAAGGTGGTCACGTGCGCATTTATATAAGCGCATTTATATTAATATAACCGAAGTACACTGACCAAACACACATAAATGTTATGTACATTTTTGATTAAACTGTTCCATGAAACACTTTATACCTTAACTCATAATAGTTTACTCATCTTTCCTTGTTCATTTCAGGATACAGTGTCGACCAGCGAGTGTTGATACACTACGCCACCACTATAAAACTCAATTACGGAAACATGCGCGAAGCGGTAGGGCGGTATTCCAAAACCCTTTTCAAAGCCATTCTTATCAACTTATCAACTTACCAACTTTTCCAACCCCCACCAAAGTGTATATGAACACTCCATGAGAAACAGATTTCATGATGGAATCATTTTTAGCCATAGTATGGCTGAATGAGTATTACCCCTTTTGTAAGCTACAACGTTGGTAAAACAAGACTGGTTGTTTAAGGACGTATGTAGCGTAATGATTATGAACCTCAGTCCTATCCGACCTTGTCAATCAAATATAAGTTAACATAGGAAATACAAAACAATTACACAGAAACTATATATAAAGCAAAGCGAAATATTTTAAGCAACCTAGCGTTTGGCTTCATAGTATATCATTGTACATAGGATAGAACATGGTTTCTTAAGATTCACCTAACTACTATATATTACTTCATACAGTACGTATCAAAATAAATTAAACATTTGAAAAATGCCACTAGATTAAAAAGTATGAGGTATTTGGCACAAATGCTTTAGTTGATAGCTATAAAATCAACATCCCGTCCTACCCACAAGTGTAAAATCACTGGTGTGTGACCAGCTATTTTTGTGAACGTGTGAAATGCAGTTGCGCAAAGGCAATTGAAATAACGTATGTTTCACCACTTTCTTTACAATAATTGACAGAACGCCTTGAAAAATTGTTTGGCAATCGTGTGATTGGTTTGAATCACTAAGTGTAAAAGATCACTTGATCTTATACCTCTGGATTTCCTCTTGTGGGCCCCATCCGAGGGTCCCATGTCACAGGGGAAGTGCCCAAAGTTACTTAAAATATTCTCCAAGTTACAATCCCTGACTGGTTTAGTAGATGGCAATAGCGGCAATGAATGATTTTTTCCCAGTTATGAATTGGAGACACAATTAAATTTCACGGTACAAGACGTGGATTCGACTGAAGAGTATTATATCAAACATAGCCTGTTTTTATTTTAAGTGTAGCACATAGGATTTAAGCAGAAAGGTCCTGAGACAAACCATATTTTGCATAACTAAAACATTTTTAATACTTAAGTGATCTGGAATGAGCGTTTTGAGCGTTTCGCAGTATTTTTTGTGGGACATGAGAGCACATCAGACATATCGAATTGCATTATGAATACGAAGAATGTCTTTCTGATATCAAATAATTTTAATTTTTTGAAATTCACGATATAATACAAATTTTATGACAAATTATTAAAAATTGATATTTTTCACAGTTTTGATATATAACAGTCCTCGAAGTAAATTTTATAAATATAATGATATATTCTTAAAGTGTATGTAGCTGGGAGTAAAAGCCGACGATCAATTGATAATTTTGACCTTTCATTTTGAAGATATGGATTTTTTCCCCAAAAAGACCTATTTATTTGGGTGTTTTGGGAAGAAAAATCCATATCTTCAATACGAAAGGCCACAATTTTCAATTAAGTATAAATCATCAGATTTATAAAGTTTACTTCGAGTACTGTTAAATATCAAAATATCAATTTTTAATCATTTGCCATAAAATGTGTATTACATTGCGAATTTCAAAAATCAAAAATTATTTGATATCAGAAGGACATTCTTCGTATTCAGAATGCAATTCGGTATGTCTGATGTGCTCTAATGTCCCACAATAAATACTGTCCAAACGTTCATACCCCATCCCTTAATAGAACACATGTAACTTGAATATTGCAAGTAAACTTGAAATTATTATTGTTCAGAATGGCGTTATGCTGCCCTCATCGTTTATTCCCTGCCTAAGCGAAAAAGTCAAAATCATTGAGGACGGGCTGCATATCAATAACAAAGCGCAGCAGTTTGGCTGTGTAATAGTACATAGTTCGTTTACTACTTAAGGTAATGAAATTATTTGAGTGAATATTGATATACTTGAACATTTAGTAAGTTCAAAGCTTGTATCCACATAATTTATTTTTTGTTATGGTATTTAGCGGTTACTACTAGTAGTATTTAATTTGTTATATATTGTGTTCAATTGTTTTGTTAACGCGAGTGGGATGAAGAGTCATATCTTTCCAGTTGCGGTTCTTGAGTTAAGGCCAATGATATATCAAAACCAAAGTTTTGGGCGTTTCCCACTCCCCAAAAAGCATGCGCATTGGGTGCAAATAACAACCATTATATTAAGCCTTTGGATCTCATTGATAGAACCAATAACATTCCTTTTGTGTGTCAGCTTTATTTGTCTCAATATTTGAGTTCAAACACCGCTAGGTCATGCTCTCCTCCAATCCGCCTTAACGTGATTGTATAAATATATTCTAAATGATAAATTTCACTCTGTAGAAGATAGATATCGTGTATGATTTAGTTATTTGATAAATTGGTCGTACTTGAGGTGAACCCGAGTCACAAGTTATATTTATAACCCAGTTGCGTCAGACATATCTTCGATTCCAAGTCGAGATGATGTTATTTTAAGTCATTGAACACTACAGAGTCTAAGTACATCTAAGCGACGCAAGTACTAAATTGTGCCAATTATGTACAGTATTAATGCAGTAAAATATCTTTATCTTTCCAAAAACAAACAGATGGTGTAAAAGCGATTAGGCGCATGTCTGTAAATTGTATTATTTTGATACTAATGCAACATAAGATCTGTAAATTCATGTGAAAGATGGTCATAAAGCTATAAATTGCGTCAAGAGGATCCATTGGATATTCAGAAATCAGAAAGTCTGAAATTAATTAGCAACATCTGTAGATTAAATTCAGACTTCCGCTCTCCCCATGGTTCATTTAGAATTGGGTAAATGAATCATGAAAGTACTCCGTCCTTCGGAGGGGACGTTAAGCCGTCGGTCCCGTGTGCAGAGAGCCATACCTGTACATGTATCTCGCAGCCAGTTTCGAAAAGAGTAGGGTGTTAACCCCTGACTGTTCCCAACCCGTCCCGGCGTTCAAATGGACCCCAATGGAAATAAGCTTCAATAGAGGCTTTCTTGGGTTATCCAGGGTTCTCACAACCCGAACAAATCAAATCAAATCAAAATTAAACATGAAAACTCATGAGCACCAATATTCTCATGTATATGTACAGGAAAATAATTTTATGGAATTGACTCGAGACCCTACCGAATTTTTTAAGTAACGTGACACGGGAGACTGTTTTTACTTAATTTTATGTTTATGGCTGTAAATATTGGCAGCACGACATACATCATTATTATGTTTTCAGAATCTTGCTTCCTATACCTCTCCACACAGTTTAAAACGTCAAAAAAATAACATTTTGGATGCATTTCGAATCCAATTTTGGCGCCACCTGGATCCCAATCCCCAGTGATTTTTAAAATCGCTGATTTTGCCGCCAATTTTAACGTATTGCAAACAGCAACGACCGTATGTGAGACTAGCGAACATAAACGCACTGAATGAGACTATTCACTCATGAACTCGATTTTGTTTAATTTGCTGCCAAACCGGGAGAATTTGATTTTCTACGGACGCGGAAAGAGATGTTTAATTTCATGATTCTAGGCTTGAAAATCAACGTTATGGTGTACTAAATGCATGTTTCAGCTGCTAAGAAATGAAGAAATTAATGTGGTTTGTTGAAATATCTGTGGAAAGTACAAAAAACTAGTAAAAACCGGTGCTAAACCACTACGTAAAAGCTGCAGAATTCGGCAATCTCACACGCCCGGACATCAAAAATTATCAAATTTTCTGACCAAACCAGAGGATTTATACCGGCCAAGTGCCAAATATCACTTTTTGAACTAATTTAAGACTCTGCAAGGTGTGAATGATGTTAGCACAGACACGGTAGGGTTTTAGATAAGCTCATGAAATCGGCAAATATAGTCCACCCAACTGCACTGTTGCCTTGGCTCTTGCACTGGCTGCAGGCTTGCACTCTGTTTTTTGTAGCTTAAGTTACGCTTACTTATCAGTTTATTGCCTATCAAATATCATTATAAACACTTTATTACTTCATATTTTTAACCCTCATAATTCAATTATATCATTTCGCAACTTACGAACGACTCGGAACGAGTACGTAACTTCATGAGACATAGGGATTTTCCCCATTTTTTTTCTCTGGGAATCTCTGGGAAGTGCAGATTAGTAAATAATTTTAGTGAAATGTATTTTACAATACGTTCTAAAGTTACGATGGATTTTGAGACTTACTAAGCGCTACGAATCGTCATAAATTTTGGTGAAATGGATCCCCATTGATGTAAATGTTACGGAAACTTATGGAATTCCGGAAGTAAGGCCAAAAACGTCCGGAAATAGGCCGAAAAAAAATTTGTTTTTTCAATTTTTTTGTTGCTCTAGGCATGTAAGATCAGTCGATTTTGACCCCTCCCCCCCAAAAAAAAATCACGAACAAAAATTTGAATTTTGTATTTTAAAATAAAGATTCTGAAAACATAATAATGATAAAATTGGATGGGTTTTTTTCACCCAATGCAAAATTTATTGGTCTCGCTATGAGTTTTAAAATATTGGACTCGACTACGTCTCGTCCAATATTTTAAAACTCATAGCTCGACCAATAAATTTGTGCATTCGGTTCAAACCATCCAATTTTATATCAATATATGATGCTCGTATTAGAATTTTTTACGCACCCCGCGTTTCTCTAAATATCTCAACAAATCAAGTGGTTATATTGGATTATTGTTGCTTTCGTTAAACTTTACTGGTAAAGAACCGAACAACCTATTATAAGTTTTATATTCTAAATGAACGTAAAGATGGATCTACGATATGCCTAAGTCATTCGAGTGTTAGTACGAGCGTTTTGGAATGAAAACTATGAGGTGTATACCACCTCTTCCTTTTTATGGGATGAGCGTCAATGACATTCAAGTAAGAAAAAACATAACGTGAGGAAAACGAAACACCCACCTTTAAACTAAACTGCCAATGTTTATTTTTAATGTTTTAAAATGTTGTGTTATTGTATGTGTATACTTGTCTCGTATATAATAAAGCTTGCTGATGAAATTAAAATGTATAATAGATCTTTTTGACTTTATCAGCGACACTTCTAATCTATTTTTTAAAAATAGGGATATGATCTTAACAAAGACACAAGTACCAACTGATGCTATGTTACATGTTGTGAAAAAAACTATGCTGTTTTCATATTTTCTTTCATTATTACGATAAAATAAACTTGACTGACATACCGCTCACCTGTAACGTCAACGATAGAATCTTCAACACAAGGAAAAAGCACCAACGGAAGCTGCTAAAATGTTATGTGAAATTTGAAAAACAAATGTTTGATAACAAGATCGTTGTTTATTGCGCTGGATCAATTATTACTTTGATCATGATGCAGTCATGTCTACAGTAGAATTCACCACGACCTTTGCAGGACTTAAACCCCATTAAAAGCTATTAAACCAAGATAACACTCATTGAAAACAGCTCAACTATGTTAAATCAGATCTTCTCTGGTTAAATCCACACTACGCATGTTTCTGTTTTACCTGTGCAATGAGCAATGAGCTGGTATTATAGTTTCAGTTGGGTGAACGATTATAAAGCAAACGCAAGGTAACAATACTGCGTGAGCCTTTGTTTACGAAATGAGACAATAGTCTGCATATTGTTAACCAGCATTCTTGAAAATGAGAAACATAATGGTTGCAGACTTAACACGGTTTGGAAATAATATCTTCATATTTTTGGTGTTATCTGTCGTTTATATATCCTTACTAAAACACCAAAGTGCGAATATTTCCAAACACCTAAATTAGCTAAAAATTTAGGACATGTTACAAAACTATATTTTCTAGAATTTCAGAGAGAACTTTTAATATTGGCCGGTTATTTTTCACACAGTGACGTTAACTAGGCAATGCCCTATTACCTATAACATGCACTGTTTGTAGAGGTCACGCTTCAATGGTGAGAGTACTGTGTATTATGTATAGGAAAATGGACAGTAACTGCAGTACAGTGTGGGCCAAAAACAACTTTACCCAATTTAAAAGGTTCATATCTCAAAATTGAGAAGTCTGCTGCAAATTGTTTTCACATATTCGTAAAGAACATCTTGTTTAGAGTATTTGGTGAAAAAACTATCAAAAAATGTATTAAATTAAAAACGTGACGCTAGTTTTAAATCAAAGAATCAAAATTAACTTTGTCCACGCGAAGGCCTACTAGCTGTCGCGTCGCATCACTTGCAATGGCGAGTTCGAAAAAGAATGAGAACCACTCAGTATACGCACAAAATTGTTCAGCAATTTTATATAACACAATCAAATACATCAAACATGAACAATTTAAATGTCAAGCTATGATATTTCGTCATGATATGCAGCTTTCACGCTGCAAAGATAACCCGATAAACACTATTCTCTTCAAATATGCGCAAAGCAATTGTTACCTCAGACCTGATTTTTTTGTCATTACGAAATGTTATCTACAAGAAAGTTTGAAGTTATTGAACTTATTGCGTATGTGGTATGTTCGGCAAATTGTTGCGTCGACACTCTGACTCTGGGGTTAGCTGCAAGTTTCCTTTGAACCGCTGCAATATTTTCAGCTGAACGACCAGTTCGTGGACGTCCGCTCCGTGCTTCATCTATTCATCACACTTCCGAGGTTGTGAAATTTGTTCGTATGTAGAGTTATGGTAGGTTTAGGTGGGATCTTACATTCGGGAAACGAATCAAAAATTGACGCTGCACTACCAAAAAGCTTTCTGTTCTTAATTAAGTATACCTCTTCCATAAAAGTCATCTCTTGTGTTGTGAATTGCCTTATCTTGACACCTTGCAAACCTATTCAGAAATAAGCCATGCAGTCACAAAATGCACGAGGGCCTATTTAAAATTCAAAAATTGCGCCAGATAAAACCTTTGTAATTGTGTAATTTTTATGCTAATTGTTGGTCAATAACAGGAGTGAAGTTCGAGTACATGACAAGTATATAAATGGGGGTTAAAATCGATTGTATTTCTTTCATGCATGTAAAACAATCATCACTTTTTTAAGACAAGCCAAACGTGTTTACCAATTACATGTATGCCTAACGCATATGTATGCTGTACTCTTAGCAATCGGACACATAGCATTGAATTACGTGTGGACAAAGTGATTTTTGACCCTCGGACGTAAAACTAGCACCATTTTGATAATTTAGGGGGCTGGCATTTTCTTCGGAAGGGTGGGTCACAAATATGTCGGTGACCGGAGTCAATTTTTTTATGACCCCCCTATCGCGGGCAAAATTTTTTTACGACCCCCCTATCGCGGGTCGAAAAATTTTATGACCCCCCCCCCCCCCCTTCCAACTACACAGACTCAAGAAAAATTATTCATTGCCAGAACTAAGGCGCGGAGCGCGTCAAAACTTAAAAGTGAAGAAAGTGTGTGGACCGCGGTAAAATTTTTATTGTAAGTGTAAAGAAGGCGTGCGGAGCGTGTAAAAATTTTGCATCGATTGTACGCACATTTCGACTGCGAAGTTAAGGAATGCGCGCGCAGCGCGCGAAAATTTTAAGTCACCAGCCCTTAATAATTCTATAACCCCGCCTATTTTGGGTGTTAAAAAAATTATAACCCCCCTATTTTTGGTCTGAAAATTCTATGACCCCCCAGTATTTTTGTGACCCCCCTTCCGAAGAAAATGCCAGCCCCCTAAAAAATAGCTTCTTTTGCTTTCATTTCTTCATCACATACTTTTAGAAATATATACATTTAGAATATGTAACACTATTATGAATAGCTCTTCTACAATTCGAGCAACCACCCTCTGAAATTGGGTTGTTTTTGGCCCACACTGTATGTTCATTCTGTATTTATCTATCATTATCATCATCCCATTTTGTGTTTGTTCAACTATCTATAACTTTCAGGTTCAATGCCACCATCTCAAAATCGAACCATTCATGATCGAATATGTATTGAGGAAAATGACAAATCAGAGCAATGTTTATCAAGTTTGCCTCACAATTGTACGTTCTATATTCATCGCCATTTTCATATTATTTGAACTCAATCTCAGCAAAAGGTTATTGCCTTTGCGTTTGGGACATTTATTTACAGAACCTTTCTGTAAATACTTGCTTCAAGTATGATAGCATATATCTTTTAAGCAACATAAACAATATTAATGATGTGTTAGATTCTAACACTTACATTAATGTTGTCCATATCAAAGGAAATAGCCGGACACTTTTGAATTAATAGATATATATATATATATAGGTCTGTACTACCTGGGACTATAAAATACAGCATAATATGATATTCACATTTAGTTAGTGGCGTAGCGACCCAAAAAAGACGAGGATAAAAGATATTTTCCCCCGAAAATTTTCAACACACAAATAGCACGTTTATATTGCAATTCTTGTCCTTCAATGTCGTACATTTTAACATTTAGATTTTTTAATCATTAACAGAAAAGGCAACTTTAGCACAATTTAGTCACGGTTCTTCCGAATGAACAACCGGTACACACACAATTGTAGTACAAATCTGTTTTATTCTTGTAACAGATTCATCATGATCGTCAAAATCATAATTCATTTAAATAACATGTATTTTTCTGATAAAAAATTAATGTAAGTGTTATGATCTAACACTTCATTAATAGTATAATGATGTTTATACATACGTAGCGGTAAACGTAAATAGAAAGCAAATATATCAAATTTGAAACACTCACCGGAGCGCTTTCACCGGGTCAACCGGCGTCTTCAGCGGATGTTATTGCTCTGACGATTGTTGTTGCTAGTGATGTAGTACAGACTGAACCGTGACAAAGGGTTAGACATCGACCCTGTCTTGGATAACCTCCTGACCCCCGGAACCAAGGGGCGGTACACTATCTTCCTTTTTGACGTCATCAACATCTGTGGCGTCATCGGGGGTGTTCTAGTACTACATCACTAGCAACAAAAATCTTCAGAGCAATAACATCTGCTGAAGACGCCGGTTGACCCGGTGAAAGCGCTCTGGTGAGTGTACCAAATTTGAGTAGCGTAGAAGTGTAATTTTGCTTTCTATTCATTAATATTGTTCATGTTGCTTATAAAGATATGCTATCATACTTCAAGAAGTATTAATAGTAGTGTTCTATTGACTGATACACTCGTATGTTAGAAGGAATGCGCCAAACGCAAACCGCAAGAAACTCCTGCTGAGTTCAAACATAAAAATGGCGATGAATATAGAACGTACAATTGTGAAATATTGCTCTGATTTGTTTGTCATTTTCCTCAATACATATTCGATTCTGAATAGTTCGATTTTTAGATGGTGGTTTTGAACTTGAAGGTTCTAGCTAGTTATACAATGTATACATAAACAAAATAGGGGAATAGTGATAAAAAATAAAAACAGAATGAATCAAAAATTGCTCTTTTTAACGCAACAGACAACGATCTTAAACATTAGCTTTACAAAGTTCACAAATACTTTAACAGCATCTGTTGGTGCCTGTTTCTGGTGTTTAAGATTCTATCATTGACTTTATAAGTTTATTTAATGGGAATAAATCAAATTTCCTCTTTCTAATGCAACACAAGTTTTTCATATCACACAAATATACTATTTTAATAGCATCTGCTGGTGCTTGTTTGTGTCTAGCGTTAAGAATATATCACTTTTTAAAATAGATGAGAATCGTCGCTGTACAGTTTATTTTTACGTTTATAAACTGAAAAAACGACAGTCATATCGATCCATCAGCCTAAATGCTCCTGATAAGACATCAAGTACAGTGCGATAAAATCACTTTGGGCAAACATGTTCTATTATAAGTTCAGCTTAAAGGAGGTGGTTCGGATTCCTTACTATTTTCACCTTACTTACCAACCTAAATCCGACAATGATTTCATCAGGCATAATATTAAAAACGCTCGTATTTTCACCTAAATGACTTAAGCTAATCTTAGATCCTTCCTTTTGGGTTCATTTTAGTGATAAAAATTGTACGCCACCACCTTTCACGGGACAAGACTGACTATTAGATATCGATGTATTTATTAGTGGCGGGAGGGGGTTGTTGGAGCCCACCATAGCTATGTACAGTAAAATCTCATGACTTTTTTTTGCTCTTGTAAATTTATTGGGGAAATTATTCCATTGGATATGGACCTTTAACTTGGTGTGTTTGTTGTGTGTGGTTATTTTTGCCAATTGTATCTTATCAAGACTAGATCAATCTCATTACTATATACATTGGTGCTAAATAAAATAGTAATATGAAAATAAAATTACTTTTTAAACAATTCCTCCAATAAAATAGTAACTTACTTTTGTACTTTATCAGATGGCTGTTGTAGTTACTGTTACAAAATTTAATAGCACGAGGGTTAATGCACATTCCCTGTTTACATAAGTTTTATATTATCTTTTTGATTTATACATTTATGCTTAAGTGTTATATTAAATCGATTTTATGCTCAAATGTGCATAGGGATGTGTCCTAACAGAAATTGTCATTCACAAGACCCGTATTGGTATCTAAATCTAAATCGAACACATTGTGCAAAAATCATATTTCAGAGTGAGTAGTGAAACATTTATTTTCCTAGAATTGATTACGGCATTCGGGTGAGTACTACCTATCGAAATATGCAAATAATCGCAAAATTGTGTACATAATCCTATGTTCAGAAATACGTGAGTAATCTATTGTTACCATGTGATGCAGTATTCCACACGACAGAATAATATCATTCCATGTTTATAAACACGTGATACTACAAACGGTAGAGTATTTAACCTTAGCCAATATTTTCAAAAGGTAGTATAGCTATAAGTTTGTTATAATTAATTAAAATTGTGTATTACTAATCGGCAACTACTGAATAGAGTATGTGAAAGTTAGTTTAATAAAATCAGCAATTTGGAAATGAAACTGCAATATTTCAGTCGTGTCTGTTTTGACTATCGCTTATCTTCTCTCCTCAGTGTTTTAATTTTACACACATGTCATATATATCAGAAAATATGTATTATTATGAGTTGGCAACTTTATTACGTTTAGGATTGGCTTATTCTCTACCCAGTGATTAGTTAATCATCAACCTTAGTATTCAACTGTATCTATTTTGTTCTTTATTCCAGTGAATAATTATGAACAAAAAAATCATAAATTTTTATTATAACCCATCTAGTCATTTCCATTTCAAATTCAATGCAGAGTGATAAATCTCTCATGAATTGCATGAAATTCATCCGACATGTATGCATCATTTAAACCCAATACTACGCTGTCGAACTGCACACCACCTGTTTTTTGCATTTTCATTACATTAGTTAGTGTGAGCCCATGAAAACTGATGGCTTTATAAAGACATTCTACAAACGTCTTCAGAAAATTAATATTGCACTTATTAAATTAGATTAATAGATATACCAGCAAATCTTCAGGTATTTTTAACATCTTCCTTATAAAGTGCATACTATGATTTATGATAAAAATCTGAAATAACGACTATGATACTAGTGTATTTTAATAAGGCTCATTTTCCTGGAATTTCCAGGAGAACTAGCTCTATTAAAACTTGATTTTCTGGCCTGTAATTCGTCGATTTTTAAAAGTCTACGTCGACATTCTTGCGCCTCAATTAAGTCACGTGATAAAGTTCATACAGCGGTCATTACGCCCGAATACGTGATTTCACTAAAATGCTACTCCTTCCACACTCTCTATAGGGTGTACATAATTGGGGTCAAAGTACCTTCAAAATGCTACTGCTTCCGTATGTTACATACTATAATGAGGTTACATACATGATGTCACTTGCACACATATGCATCGGCTATGTTTATATGCAGCAAACATAATTTTGGGTCAAAGGTCATTTAGGGCCATTCAAGTATAGGGTGACATACCTTTAAAATGTCACTTCTGCCAACATTTAAATAGCACAATGATGTCACTTACACATAACCATCGGTTATTATAGCTAGTGCCTGTAGAGTGTACACATAATAAGGTCAAAGGTCTGTTATGAATTATTTATTAGGTCTTAAAATGCATTCGCCTCGATCCATTTTCCAATAACATGACAGTGTTTGCAATAATACACCAGCTTCATACTCATTTATCAGTGTCTTGATGATTTCTTTCCCTTTACCATCCAAAACAAATTTGAAAAGGGTTCCGTGTCTTCTTTTATTACATGTTGAGAGTAAACTCTTTATCACAATAATATTTTTTAATCATCACGGTTGTTTGATGTATATAGAATTGGCTTCATTATTAAGAAAATGCAAACTATAGGTGGCGATATTGATCATAAATCGTATTTCTTAATTTGCAAGGGGTAGGTAATCAATACTACCATTAAAACAGATGGAATAGGTGTAGCAAGCAACAAAGAAATTTGTAAAACATATTTCATTAAAAAATTAAAGGAATTATTTGTATTGAAAGCTTGAAAGAGAAATTTCCAGTAACTAAATAGCGCCACCAATCTTGTCATAAATAGATTCATTTTATATCAGAAAAAGCATTAACAATTGCTGTGAAAGTGAATAATGTGTAAATAAGGGGAAATTAAGAGTTGAAAATTACTCAAAAGCATTTGTATACATTAACATGTTACCGCTTTTAGCTATTTAAGCCTAAAATTTGGTTGCACATGATGTTTTGTTTGAAAAACTAATAAATGATCACATCAAACAACCGTGTCATAGTTACCTTTACCTTCCATTTCTCAGGTATCTCATTTGAGACTGTAAAATACACTTTCTATTTTAAATCATGCAACTTTCTTTGACGACTTGTATTCACGTTTCTTTGACTTGTATTACAAGATTCAATCCACATGTGTTCAGTTTTTGCTAAATTAAACTTCAGCCATGATACAACAGAACATCCATGCAATATTTGTAAAACCTGACCGAAATGCCGGTCATGTGATACGAATACTGTTATATCGTCCATATACATTAATATACAGGGTTCAAAAGAAATAACTCCCCCTAAAAGTACCAAACATTTCTTTGCATAACGTGACGTACATTAAGTTGATTTGAAAAATTTAAAAACCTGTGAATAGAGGAATCTGTTTGCTACCCTCCCAATTTTCTTCTTTTTGAAAATCATTTTTTGTTGGTCAAAAATTATCACATTTTCCAAAAATGATGCTTTCAGAAAAAGTTTTCAACATCCTATACATGTAATGTACAAAAACGTTCTTGATATCAATGTGATCAACGGTTTGATTGATTTAATTATTAGTTAATTTTCTTAAATTTTATGTGTCCGATTACTCGGTCACACATGCAATCATCTTTCAGTATAAAACAATGATTCATTGACATGAATTTTGACATGAATGGGGTTTTCAGTCGGTGTTTCAAAAATGGTAAAATCACTATAGGAGTAGAAATAAGGTTTGTAGTGTGATGCTTATTTCTTTCGATGGCTAGAGGAGATGAAAAATTTACTTGCAAATGGTAGACTGAAACAGTTGCAAAGATCTATAGCGACAGCTCTCTTGAATAAAGGCGTACATGACAAAGAAGAAATGGCCAACAAAGATTGGAGGTTGGAAGTCAGCATCCAGCCAATTAACTGCATTAGCTAATCTCTTGTGGCCACATCATACTTGTTACACCTCTATCCAAGAAAGCCATCATTTTAAATCAAAATGCAAGATGCTTCAACTGACCCAATACATGTAAATGTTCGCCCTTTTGATCAAATTTATGCGTGGAGAGCTCATTTCTCCTTCCTAGTGATTTTATCATTTTGAAACAACTGCTGATTAAGAACTTCAAAGGAAATCTTATTTTACGCCAAAATTAACTCCAACAAATCTTTGTTTTGCACTGAATGATGGTTGCATGGGTGCCTGAAGGATCAGAGACAGAAAGATGAAGGAAAAAACAAGAATTGAATTAACCTTAACATTAATATTGAGAATGTTTTGTACATAATGTGATAAAGTGCAAAAAGCATCATTTTTGGAAAATGTGATTATTTTTGACCAAAAATATTGTTTTTGCAAATGAAACAACCTTTGGAGGGTTGAAAAACGATTCTTCTATTCACAGCTTTTTGAATTTTTCAAATCAACAAAATTTATGTCAAGTTATGCAAAAAAATGTTTTGTAATTTTAAGAGGGGAGTTATTTCTTTTGAACCCTGTATTATACCTATGTACATGTACTTTAGATTTACAATAATTGTGAAAGGGAAGTTTTCTACCATAATTCTTATCTGGTCTTATTTTACAGGCCAAACCTTCAATAGATAGTATAAACAATAGATCAGAAAGTGAACAGCCTTGATGTACTTTCTTTAAAGCTAAAAAGCAAGATACGATACCATTTTGAACAACCTAACTTACGTTTCAATTCATCTCTTTTTGTTTCCGCATATCTCGTTTTATTTTAGTCCTTGGCTTTCATTGAAAGTTAGAATCTTTTAGTCTTCTTCCTTCTTTCACTTCCTCATTTCTGTCTTCATGGTCTTCCGTTTGTTATATTCTTTTTCGCTTTCGATTTTTTTAATTCTTTATTTTCACTTCTTTCTTCGAACTATAGGAAGATTTGAGCCAGGTATAATAGCAACTTTATGTGGGGAACAAGATAAAGACAAAGAAAATAAAAACTTTACTTTAACCGTCATTATTGTGTTTATATAGATCTTTCGTTTTACAATTAAACATATTTCGTTTTTAACCTTTCAGCATGTTTGAGTCCTTGAGCATTTGCAATATTACATTTTGTGTTCCTTTCTTTTCTCTTGTTTTCAATTAATTAATTAAAATTGCAGTCGCCCAGTCACTACCCGCCGCACTCATAGAAATTGTTCGTTGGCATTACTCAGTAAGTTGATGTAAGTCGTTGCGTCAACTTTCCGAGTAATGTCAACGCGTACAATTTTGAGTAACGCTGACTCGATATCATTATGTTGGTCGCACTCATTTGCACTTACTTTATTTATGTGTTGACTTGTGTTAAAAACCTTTCTCATATTTAATTTACCACATAGATTAAACTTTATTTCTCCGTCTTACTTTATTGAGTTGTTACAACTCAGAAAATGAAACTAGCCTAGGTTAGCATAGGTGTGCTATAGTATACACAATTTTGCACTGATTACAAAAATAAATATTTGAATACTGCTAATTCATGTAATTGTGCAGAAAATGATCCAATTACGTGAATTAAGTAACAAAGTACCAAATTGGAATAACTCAAAACAATAAGTACCAGTAACTTAATATGAACGAGTTACATCAACTTACATGTTGAGTTACAATAACTCAACTAATTGGTTCTTTGAACCTTGTTTATTTTCTAAGTTCCCTGAACTTGAATTCAGAAGTTGGCATTACTTAAAAGTTGACGCAACGACTTACATCAACTTTTTAAGTAATGACAACAAAGTTGATTAGTTGACGGAACCTTTTGAGCTTTTTCAGCATTTTTTAAGTTCGGGTAATAAAATGAATTTTGTTTTGGCAACTTTTACACTATTTTTGAGTTGTCCAAACTTACTCCTTTTGAATTGCGCCAACATGGCGAACAAGTCATTTCTATGAGTGCGCTGTCATTTGGGGTAATTCGTCGCTTCCCTCTCCAGTTACTTATACTTTAAGCTTACCCATACCAGAGCCCTTAAAATGGACAGAACGCAGTTTTTACATATAATATTATTTCAGAATTCTGGGTAAAGAATAACAAAATTTTTAATTTAACAAATTGTATCAATACGCGCATTGCAGTTTGTATCTTTTTTAACCGCGTTTTTGGGCAAAAATAGTGTAAACCTGCACATTTTACACTCACATTGGCAACTACCCAACTCATCCAAAGATGCAAGCAAATCACGTAAGACTGACTATTAAATAACGGTATAGATCATCGTTGTCCGCAGGCGGCGAATGGCATGATCGAGCCGGCAACTTGTGAAACCGCCCGGCCGTATGGCATTTTCCATATACTCGGTTAGTTTTGTGGGGTTCATTATCGAACCCCACGGTTTTAGCTTGTATTTATATTATTTATTAACATAGGCCTATTTGTTTGTGATATTTCTAGCGTTTTAAAATTTCAAAATAATCCCATTCAATTACACGGTTGACGATGAAAATTTACTGAATGCGACCACCACCTGGTTGTCCGGGTCTTTCAGGCAGTGAACGGCCTGGCGCACGCGTACTACGGTGCACCACTGTGATGGCAAAAACTATCACACGGAGAGGCGGGTAATGATACATGGCAATCAACCAATGAACACTCTAGAAATTATGTATAAGTGATTTAATATAGGCCTACTCTATGTAGCTGCTTAGTACGCACAGCCTAAACCTAAATGGGACGTTGAAGTCATCCGTTCAACGGAGACAACAGGTATCACGATAGGGACACGAGAGTATCAAAATTGAACAATCACGGTATCCGGTATTAATAGCTTTTATAATCACCTTATACCGGATCATAACACATGAAAGTAAAATGTTTCACAAACTATGTGGGACATTTCTGTTGAGTTGTCTAATCCCATACAGCAACTGCAAGACTCCTGTCCATATTTTAGGTTTATATCCTATGTCTGGACCATGGGCAGGGGGAGAAGCACTCTTTCCTGCCACACAACTTGCTAAACAACATGTCAACAATAATCCTGATATCCTGGCAGATTATGAACTTATAATCGACTTCGCTGATACCAAGGTAAGTGCGTACTTTGGGTCTTTTTATGTTTTCAGTTTCCGTAAGTCTATTGTTCAGATACGAAAACGCAAGTGATTCAGTAAGTTTACTGTAATCTGACTTCATTGTTAACTTTGAAGTACCAATCAGCTTATTTCAATAGAGGCAGATGAGTCAGATGCCTATGTCAATAAAAGCGAGAGAGACAAGACCGATGTTTTTAATGATCAAGCGCCCTCTCGTCTTTGCATTGCTAAATTGATCTATATTAATTTGACAAAATGCATGCCAATCCGAATGATAATGTGCACTTTTTTTCTGTAAAAACGTTGAAAATAAGCCCTTTAATCACAAAAGGTCCGCTTATGAGCCTGTCGCGCCCCATTGCACTTGTGCAGGGCCACAGTGTCGCCCTTCCCTCGTATCAATGTCTATCTCCCTATTTTGCTTCCTCCTGCCCCCCCCCCCACCCATGATCAGGCTCCCCACTCCCTCCCCGGTCCCTACTCTCTCCTCTCGAGCTTTCTCTTTCTAGCCTTTCCGTCTCTCCCTCTCCTCTCTCTTTCTTCCTCACCCCCTCCCACTCTCACTTGTTCAGTCTCAAGTATCTCCCTCCCTCCCTCCCCCTCCCTTGCGAAATTTATCAGTATGATCCATGACTAAAAATAAGCTCTGCAAAAATAAACATTTAAAATAAACCCGAGTCATGCATATAGGCCCCACCAATTATCAGATTAGCTTGCCATTGGTACGAATGAATAGAATACATTATCTTTGCTCCAATGCAATTCTTTTGTATTGCATTTCAATATAAAACATGATTACCAAATCACCACTTGTACGCGCCTCATTGGGAGATATTTGACTATTTCAGACGCTCGTTTCATCGCCAATAAGAAAGACTTTTGCTTATAACTTGGCAACATGGTTAGTATATATTTCAATGCAAGACAATTTTTACGAGCCACTTACGTCTAGGCGTAAGTGCATACACCAAACACAAGTCAATTGAAGCCGTACAATTTACCGCGAATTTAGGACCGTAGAATTTAGACTCTTCTTTTGTCTAGATTAGCACCCAACCGCACATCTCAAGGTTTTATGTAAAAAATCAATATAACTTACCAAAACGAAAACTGAAATTCACGAGCTTCAAATTTTCAGTAACTAACAAAAGGCTAGAATAAAAGATTGGTCACACCTGGGAGACTACCACTTCAGAATAACAATGACTTACAAAAACGGATACGGTTACGGCACACCACTCTTCGCCATACATATATTCTCCCAGCCACATTTCCCTAACATATTAAATATGAAATTTAAAAAAAGAAGGCAATTTAATTGGCAGAGGCGGGGCTCGAACCCACGCTGCATTGCGCCGCTATCACGTATACCATGCATATGGCCAGCGCCTTAGACCGCTCGACCACGAAGGACTTTATAGTGTCATCGTGAAAATTTAAACATATAATATTAATAAATCGCAACTTCATTACTACATCATATTTTGGAATTTCATCTGCATAAAACATTAATGTGTATTATAATAAAGCTACCATTATTTATATTGTTGAATTCTCAAGCGCATAGAGACAATTAATACGAGGGAGGGTCCTATGAATAGGCCTACATACACAATACATAAAATCGATTTTGATATCGGCCACGTGCTCTGCTGTGCATGTGGTTTCCCGCAGTGGCGGAAGTTGTATTACGAAGTGCATCCGAACTCCATTTTGAGGCAAATGCTTTTGACAAGGCATTGGATTGTTAGTCCAGCCGAGCAACGGCTGGACTCTTGAATCCCAGTGGTTTCTTCTTAGTCCAGCCGAGCAACGGCTGGACTCTTGCATCCCAGCGGTTTCTGCTTCTTCTTTCTTTCTTTCTTTCTTTCTGTCAACATTTGACATAATTGGCTCTAGCTCCCTAATTATTTGACCGATTCTAATCAAACTTGGGCAAAGGCTCCACTACCCCAGCCTTTACATTTGACATGACCCATTTGGGGTCAAATGGCACGCATAAGTAATTTTGGCTAAAAATGCGATTTTTACCAAAAATGCTTCTTCTTTTACAGATTACATGGTAGTGCAATGAGACTTGGTCATCGGCATGGACTATAGATGGGGTATATAGGGTAAACACAGATTTGGGGTCAAAAGGTCATTAAGGGATTTTTTCTGCACATAACCAAATACTTTCAAAATGCTTCCTTTCCTACAGTTTACATAGTACAGAGATGAGATTAACACATATGCACTGACATTAGCTGGTGTCTATAGGGTAAACACGGATTTTGAGTTCAAGGTCATTAAGGGGTAAAATATGGTGGATTACTGAAAATCACCTTAGAGTTCACTTTTTCCTGCATATTAAGTGCTGTGATCATCAGAATAATGCCAAAATGACTATAGCATTGGGTGCATATAGGGTTATAATCAGATTTGGCTTGAACATGGGGAGGGGTCTGTTTTGGGGTCAAAAGGGGTAACATTTTGAAATTTGCCCAATTCAAACGAAAATTAGTATATGTAATCACGGTATAGTTCAAAATATGATGGAGGTCATTTCAAGGTCACCAGAGGTCAACCAAAGGTCAAAATGGGCCAAATTCCAAAATTCGTCCAATTTAAGTCTAAATTAGAATATGTAATATTGATATGATTTCAAACAAAATGGAGGTCATTTCAAGGTCATCAGAGGTCAACAAAGGTCAAATTATTTTATTAGATAGATTGTTATCAAACGTAATGCCAACATTTTTCACGAAAAGGCAATTGTGTTACAAATCTTTTCAAGGTCATAAGAGGTCACTTCAAGGTCACGGCTGGACTTCGCAGCCTTCTGAGGATGCAATATATCTAGTTCTTTCTTTCTTTCTTTCTTTCTGTCAACATTTAACATAATTGGCTC
Source organism: Amphiura filiformis (assembly GCF_039555335.1). Taxonomy (NCBI): domain Eukaryota; kingdom Metazoa; phylum Echinodermata; class Ophiuroidea; order Amphilepidida; family Amphiuridae; genus Amphiura; species Amphiura filiformis. Next base: position 52,339,724 of record NC_092634.1, on the reverse strand, counting down.
TAGCTCCCTAATTATTTGACCGATTCTGACCAAACTTGGGCAAAGGCTCCACTACACCAGGCTTTACATTTGACATGACCCATTTGGGGTCAAATGTCACGCATGAGTAATTTTGGCTAAAAATGCGATTTTTACCAAAATGCTTCTTCTTTTTACAGATTACATGGTAGCGCAATGAGACTTGGTCATCGGCATCGACTATAGTTGGAGTCTATGGGGTAAACACAGATTTGGGGTCAAAGGTCATTAAGGGATTTTTTCTGCACATAACCAAAAACTTTCAAAATGCTTCCTTTCCTACAGATTACATAGTACAGAGATGAGATTGACACATATGCACTGACATTAGCTGGTGTCTATAGGGTAAACACGGATTTTGAGTTCAAGGTCATGAAGGGGTAAAATAGGGTTGATTACTGAAAATCACCTTAAAGTTCACTTCTTCCTGCATATTAAGTTCTGTGATCATCAGAATAATGCCAAAATGACTATAGCATTGGGTGCATATAGGGTTATTATCAGATTTGGTTTGAACATGGGGAGGGTCTGTTTTGGGGTCAAAAGGGTAATATTTAAAAGTTTATCCAATATGAATAAAATTGTTATTTGTAATTCTAGTATGATTCAAAATATAATGGAGGTCTTTTCAAGGTCACCAGAGGTCAACCAAAGGTCAAAAGGGGGTAAAATTGAACATTTTATCCAATTTGAATGATTTAAAATGAAAATTGCAATTTCGCAAACCAGACACTTTCTAACGGTGATTGTAAAACAATTTGCCTAACTTAACAGCCAATATAACAGAGTTAGGCACTAATGCAGGCTACTCTACACACCGTTAAAAATCATAAGATGTATAGTTAGGCAAAAATGTGAGAGCATACTGCACTAAACGACAGAGTAGATCACAAGTTATTGATACTGTTACATAATCATCTTATAGACAGCTATTCATAGGAGATAATCTATGAATGTAGATTGTCCCGCTTTGGTAAACAGATAATTCGTCGGCTGTATTCCATAGTGGCGTATAGTGATTTTTGGTCATTTTTTTGAAAATTGGCACATATGTCTTTAATGATGTTCTCTTTCATTTTTTCTAAGTCTCATCAGTCATAATTAGCTAATTAATTAGTAATTAATTAATTAAATGTGGCGTATAGTTACAAAGTGACATTTTTCGTATTCCATAGTGGCGTATCGACCATACGCCACTTTTTATACACATTTTATAATTATGAAATATCGGCAAAAATGAAAAAAATCGTATGTCATAGTGGCGTACGCGTATCGGGCCTATACGCCACTATGGAATACGAACGACGAAAAGTAACGCCATAGGGATTACACGGCGACCGAGGTGGCGTACGGTTAACGTAAGGTTAGGGTATTGCGTTTTGTTCGTTTTCCATAGTGACGTATAGTTTTATTGTCAGTTTGCCAGCAATAGTATGTATTTACTTCTTTTGAAAAATATATAACAATAAAATCTATTTAGTTTACTACAGAAATTTTACATCATTTACAAAATGTAATGAATGTCTGATTTACACAACTCGATTTTAAATTGGCATTTCTTCAAACCCGATTTTCTCGAAAAGTTGTTTATTCGCGGCGCCCACTATACGCCACTATGGAATACGGACGACGAATTGTCCTTTATATTCAGAGGTTCTATTTACTCTTGGTCAGTCATGCATGTTAATAATACTAAAGAAACTGACTTGATGCACTTTATTTAAATCCCATACAGAGTGCTTGCACGGAAGGTCATTAGTTCAAATAAGAGAAGATATCGCTAGTATCCCTGCATACAGCAGAACTCGCTCCGAAACTCCTGCGTGTTCGCAAGCGTTTCAAATTACACCCTATTCTCTTGCGTGTGTTCCCGTCTGAAACTCCCCATCTTTGAACTCACTTTATAGGCATTAAACCTGAATCGTTAGTGAAATCAAGACGATCCCTTGTTCACAGTGGTTCCCCTTCGTGTCTATGCTCATTTTTTCACTAACGATTCAGGTTTAGACGGCAAAACAGTCAATGAAAGTTGTCCTAATTTCGGCAAAATTTGCTGAAAAAACGGGGATCAGCCAAATGTATACAAAGCAGCGATCAATCGATATCGGGCTACCAAGCTGTAAACAAACCCGAGGTCACGATTCACGAGTGGTGAGTGGACAGCGAGTGTGATCAGAACAGAATGATGGAATCTGCTATGAAATAAGCCAAATCGGCATTAGAAGTTTGCAATGCATTGTGGGACAGTTTTTGCATTTTTAGGACACTTTGTCCTTTGACCTTTCACGGAAATTGTTTTTTGTGCATACAAAATATAATCAAAAAAGTTTTACTTGAATAAAAACAAATCCAAAAAATATATTATTATATAAATTAATTATCTAAATATTTTGAATTGTAACATTATTAGAATAATAAAAAAAAAAAATAATAATTAGAGTAATTTTTCCGAAATGTCAGAGGTCAAAGTGTCCTAAAAGTGCTCTCAAAAACCGGAACTCACAATGGCGATTGGGCTTATTGTGGAAAATATCAAGTTTGATTGAATGTTTTGGGATATATTGGTAAGTATGAGTCTTTGTGTTATTCGATTGTTACTTGGTTTGAGCCCGGGTACGCGGGTCAGAGAGAGTTTCTTTGGCTGGTTGGTTGCATGCATTCGTACGTGTGGATATTGCATTTTCACATGCCGTGTCGATCGCAATATGAATTTTATTTCCTTCTTTTTTCCGAATAAATACTTGACTTGGTGGTTTGGTTTTTAATTCTGATGTTTTGTAGTACATCCTTTATTGTTTCCGAGATGAGATGACTTCCCGGATCCAGGCAAAGAATGATATTCGTGCATTATGTCATCATTCGTCATGATAAAATCAGCTGTAGCATTGCTGCACGTAGACTTCATGCTTGTGATGTAATTGTTGGCTTTGTATTTTCATGCATGCATGTCGATCGTTGTAATTATTTCTTCTTCAAAGAATATTTTCCGAATAAATAGTTGTGGGTTGGTTCTTACTTCTGCCCAAAACTTTTTTTTTAATAGGAGCTGAGATGAGATGACACCCCGAGTGGTACATGCAAATTAGAAATGTTATGAATGTAGTGAAATCCTAAAATAATCTGGTGTATTAACCATGTTAACTGTAATGTAGTCTATGTACTGCATCTGTGCATCATGTAGGAAGGGTAAACAACATGATTGTTTTTTCCTTTGTAATTTGTTGACTTGACAGAGCCCAACAACAACAAAGTTCTACATGTACATGTAAAACAGTAAATACATGGTTGTCCAAATTAAACACAAATAATCCCCCTGATGAATTTCCTTTGGAACTCGTGTTTTTGGTCGGGAAGTTAAAAATTTATGTGTACCGTATACAAAACAGGGCAAGAAATCATTCAAATACAAAATTCATTTATTGCCTGTTCATGTGATGGGATTGTGTGTTCAGCAGTGGCGGTGCAGTGCATGCCGGGGGGAGGTACTAGTAATCCCCAGTCGGAGATCTCCTCTCCAGTTCCCCCCTTGTGGCACAATTTTGTGGAAATTTAATGAAATGCCCCCTCCGGCAAAAATATCTGATGCCGCCACGACTGTTCAGACTGTATACAACGAGTGCTGCAATTTGATTTTCATACTTTGAAACTAAATTGTTTTTTGTTCCTTTTTGCTGTATACACAGGTGATTACCCAACCATGAAACAGCTCTGAGGCTTCAGACCGTCATCACATGGAAAACGGTTAACCGGAGAATGGATATCAAGTTTTACGCCTTCAGCTTGCGAAATACCTCAAGGGAATTACCTCAACTCCATCAACGTAGCACCAATGATAATACCAGAAATCCTAATCCACTCCCCAAAAGTACCATCAAAAGTATCATCGTATCATTACAGATTGCTTCCAGCAGAAGTTCTTCCCAAAGACTGCACAACTGGAACTCGCTCCCGTATACATGGACATTAACTTCCATTAGACTCTACGCTGCATTACATGCATCACATGCTTATAAATGTAGCAAATTACATTAGGCAACCACAGGGTGATGTTCCAGATGTAGTTTAGTTGGAAAAAGAGGAATCACTCAATTGTGCACCCTCAGAAATCAACTTCTAATCAATGTCTGTAGATCAGAAAAAAATGTGTACAAAACGACAATCTCCGTTTTCTGTTAAAATATTCAAAAAATTTCCTTGGGTTGAACAGGTGTCAAATTTTATATAACAGGGTCAAAATTTCAAAATTGTTCAGATTTTGTCAAAAACTATATGCCAAAGTGTTCCGCTGGTGAGTCGTCTCCTAATTCTGACCTTTTTGAACTCTGAAACAGTATGCCACAGATAGATCAAACTATAATTTTCTGAATCGTTATTACCAGAGGTATACCATGCCGTGGTTTTTGACAAAATCTGACCATTTGTAAATTTGACCCCTGTAGTATGAAATTTGACCCCTAGGGACAAAATGTTTTTAACATAGCTTATCGTTTTCTACTAATTTTTAGGTCGTCCTAAGGAAAAGACCTTATGGTATCACGAGTCGTGTGTGTGTCTGTCCCGTCTGTGTGTGTGTGTCAACAATTAATGTAAGGCTTTTTGATCTCATGTGTGTACATCCATATCAAAACGATGCACTTGTCGGCTGCTACATGTCAGACTCAACACAAGTGGAGGTCACTTCAAATCATCCCAAGTCACATGGTTTAGAATACAGAGAACATTCCTTAAAGAGGAAGCCCTGCCAGAGCAGTTCTTCTGATGCTAATTGATGTAATAGCATTAAAATTAATAACATTAAAACATCAATTAGGATCTATCAAATTCAGAGATAACCTTGTCACTGATTAATTTGATAACCAGGCAGGTTTGGTTCACCCCAGAAGAAATGATCTGGCGGGGCTTCCTTTTTAACCATGTGACTTGGGGATGATTTTAATTGACCTCCACTTGAGATGAGTCTGGTATTTATTCCTAGCTATTATTTGAAATGAGACACATGTAGCAGCCGACAAGTGCATCGTTTTGAAATGGATGTACACATATGAACAGTTCAAATCATATTGAAACCATTATTTATATGTTTTGTTTAATCCAAGTGTGTGGAAATATTGGATCCAACACATAATAATGATAAAATTGGATGCTTTACGCCCAGTATTTATTGGTCTCACTATGAGTTTTAAAATATTGGAATCGACTACATCTTGTCCAATATTTAAAACTCAGTAAATCCAATTTTATATCAAACTTAAGTCATAGCTGAAATATGGGAACCCTCATGGTGTTCAAGGTCGTATACGAGGTCCAAGTTCATATGAGGTCAAATTGGCTGAAAATGAAAAAAAAATGGTTTAACAAAAATGCAAAAATAATGTTTCACATGAGTATTTACTGTGTGTAGTACTATATACAAATACAAATACGAAGTTATTTTTCACGGCATGCATAGTTGTCCAGCTATTTTTTTTGCACTACATGTACATGTACAATGTAGCTTTTGGTTTTTGCTCATGTAGTGGGAGGATTTTTTTTGTCAAAAATCTTGCAGCCCCCCCCCCCTGAAGTTAAATGGTGCATGCCCAAAATATTGAGCATATTTTGCAATTTTCAGGAAGAAAATTATTGTTTTCTAAACATGTTGAATATGGTACTGAATTGTTCATTTTTCCATTTTAACACAAAATTATTCATTGTAATACTGTATTGCATAAAAAAATCATGTACATTAAAAATAAAATAGAAAGAAATTAAATATAAAGTGTGGAAGCACTCGTATCTTTCAGTGTGTTGCAGTACATTATTTTGTAGCGTTGCTTAAACTTTTTCAGAGGGGCTTTCTTTTTTTTAAAGTCGCCATTTCAGAAAAAAAGGTGACTTTATTTTAAAAGACTACTTATTTTTAGAACGGGAGATTTTTGTAAAAAATACGCCTTTTAAAAAAATAAGACGTCTTTTTAAATTAAGTCGCCTTTTAGAAATAAGACGTCTTTTAAATTAAGTCGCATTTTTAAAAATAAGACGTCTTTTTGAGGTTTGGGTTGACAGGGGTTCGGATTGACGGTGTTTCGGACTGACTGGGTGACCGTGTCCCCGTAATTCTAACAATTTGACAGCCCTGTGACTGTGTTACATCACTTGGCCCAGGTACTATAAACGAGTACAGGGCGTTAGTCCGACACGCTGCTAGTCCGACACTCCGCTAGTCCGACACGCCCCTAATCCGAATCTGAAATGCACTGCACCAGTCCGACACGCCGCTAGTCCAAATCTAAAATACACTCTGCCAGTCCGACACGCCGCTAGTCCGAAAATGAAAACCACTGCGCTAGTCCGAATCTGGAAAACACTCCTTCAGTCCGACACTGCGCTAGTCTGAATCTAAAAACACTGCGCTAGTCCGAAACTGAAAACCATTGCGCTAGTCCCAATTTGAAAAACACTGCGCTAGTCCGAATTTGAATTGGGGGAAACACTGCGATAGTCTGATATTCGGACTAGTGCAGTGTTGTTCAGATTCGGACTAGTGCAGTGTTTTTCAGATTCGGACTAGCGCTGTAGTTTTCAGTTTCGGACTAGCACCATGGTTTTCAGTTTCGGACTACCGCAGTGTCGGACTGAAGAAGTGTTTTCCAAATTTGGACTAGCGCAGTGTATTTCGGATTTGGACTAACGGTGTGTCAGACAGAAAACTGCTTTCAGATTTGGACTAGCAGCGTGTCGGACTGTTGCAGTGGTTTTTATTTTCGGACTAATGCATGCTTTTTTTTCGGACTAGCGCAGTGCTTTTCAATTTCGGACTGACGCACCTCTTAAGTATAGGGAATTTGTGTTGTCGGACTAGCGGCGTGTCGGACTGAGCGGTGGACACCTATTATTTCTAGGGAGCAGGATTGCAATTGACAGCCGCATTAATACCACACCTCAAAAATAGAGTTGATGGGACCAGGGATATAAAGACAATTGGCCGTGGCGTGGATTCATGTGTTTTGATACCATATCCAAAAGTCAAAGATTGTTCATTTGTTTACATGTGCATAAATAACCATTTAGATTTACAATTGGGATTTTTCAAGTAGGTCCCTAATTATAGTCAGCATTCTGACTGAGTGAGATATGAATGATGATTGCATGTGATACGTCGTGCCCGAGAAGGGTTCTGTGTGCCCGAATATCGTGAAATTATGCACTGCATACATGCCCGAATATCGTGAAATTATGCAAATGTCCATAAATATCTTGAAATTGTGCCCGAATATCGTGAAATTATGCAAATGAGACTTCTGTGGAACTTTCCTTTGATATGAATGTATGTATGCTACGCGCTACGGTAGTGGAATTCGACAGGTTCGCTGACGAAATCCAAATTTCAGATGACCATTTTGCATTATTGTGCAACAGTTGGACTTGACATACCCCTGGAATATTTATTGGTATGTCGTTTTCTACTGAATAATGAAAACATTTCATGGTTCTTGAGCATGATGTTTTCTAATTGCGATCTCTCGTTCGGTCCACGGTCATTGCATAGTAAACACAAGGTAAACAACTGAGAGAGGCAACTGATCAATCGATACCCGATAACAACGTATCACGTGATATCACGTGGTTTTAGCATGGTTTTAGCAAGTCGACCGCGGCAACCGCAAAGGATCTTGGATACTAGCGATATCTTCTCTTAGTTCAAATCATCCTCCAGACACGCTCCAGAAGATATGCAAATGCATGGAGTACAAAAGAATTACTTTGATCAATACCAGTTACACAGGTGATTGGTATTGTGCTGCATGCATTTGCATGTCTTCTGGAGCGTGTCTGGAGGATGATTTGAACTAATGACCTTCCTTGCAAGCACTCTATAGCACTCTATGGCACTGACCGATTACCATCACATTATTAATTGAATACCTGAGTGGAAGAAGGGCCCAACTCCAATTTTTTACAAAAATGAGTTAGACCCAGCATTTTATTGCCAGCAGACTGTTCTTCCTTGTGTGTGAAAGATGAGCCAAAATCCACTCTCTAAATAGTCTTCCACGTACACTTAATCATGGTTTTCATGGAAGAAAGGCCCAACTCCATGGAGTTGGGCCCTTCTTCCACAAATATAGGGTTAAACAGGAATTTTGTTCATCCATGAAATCTGCTTCAATCACTACAATAAACTTTCTTGCTAACATATTACATGAGTTCTACTTGTGCATAATGGTGATTACCTTCTTTCTGTAGCTATTTATAACACAGAACTGGCACTTGCAGTATATTAGTGGAAGAAGGGCCCAACTCCAGCTCGTATTAAGAGCTGTACCGTTGTCATGGAAACATCATATATAATTTCGAATGTATGTAATATTGTATGTTCATGTATTAAAGGTCCACTGAAGACGAAAACATTCTGTCTATAAAACTTTTCCAAATATTACGTTTTTTCTTAATATCTCAAAAACAGTTTTGATGGAGTTGGGCCCTTCTTCCACTCAGGTATTCAATTTTCTAAAGTCGGACGCCATGGTACATTTTTCTATTGCAACACATTGCTATATGCTATGAGCTCTCGTATAAGGTATGTACATTTTTGCTGTGTTCTTTTTATACCGTCTTTCAAGGAAAACAACAACACGATTACGCCTTATTATATTAATGTTAGAGATATGTATGTTATAAAAATCACAATAATTAACTTCATTATGACTAAAGAATTAGCGTATATGGGATCGGAGGCACCAATTTCAAACACTGCATGTCAGATAACTGTGAAGTCACTTCAAGGTCACGGCTGGACTTCGCAGCCTTCTGAGGATGCAATATATCTAGTTCCAGTTTGCATCCTAAATCCACATTAGACCCCTAATTTTATTTACGAAATCAAAAGATTAGATTATCATAACAACAAAACGGTAATCTTTTGTCGGGTCTAATGTGAAAATTACATTAAAAAAATGCAGTTTTACAGAATTAATTTTCACCTAATTCCAAAAAAAAAATGGCGTATATAAGATTGAAATAAATTCTCTACCTTCTATACTAGATCAATTGTGACGCAAGTTGTTATCAAAAATTGTTGCGATAGATGTACAGTTAATATTCATATATTCCATTACCTATCTGATGGTGCAGTTTTTACACAGAAAATATTTATTTGAAAAACCTACTCGGCTTTTTCTGTAAAGGTCACAGGGTCGCCGTGACCTGTGCAATAATTACAATTAAAATTTTTCTTATTCTAACAGCCAGCGTTTCTAAAATGCAGTATGGCGAATTGTGGTGTGCGGTTACGGAAACAGAAACTGAAAAGATAAAACGACGGTTTGACTGTCCTTTTGCTTTTCAATTTCTTTATTTGAACAGTCATCGATTATATGATATAGTCACGACTGTGCCTATTCTTCTTTCTTTCTTTCTTTCTTTCTTTCTTTCTTTCTTTCTTTCTTTCTTTCTTTCTTTCTTTCTTTTTCTTTCTTTCTTTCTTTCTTTCTTTCTTTCTTTCTTTCTTTCTTTCTTTCTTTCTTTCTTTCTTTCTTTCTTTCTTTCTTTCTTTCTTTCTTTCTTTCTTTCTTTCTTTCTTTCTTTCTTTCTTTCTTTCTTTCTTTCTTTCTTTCTTTCTTTCTTTCTTCTGGGCACACCGTCGACGTCCTATACGATAAATATAAATTTAATACTCCGTTGGTGAGCGACGGGCGAGTGGTAGTGAGCGACAGGCGAGTGGTATTTCACTGAACGCAAGAAAAGGAGTTCTATCTGATTGGCTAGCAATCGATCGCTTAGGTCGCTCAGTAGTCAACTACAAACTCATGCATTCAATTCGATTGAAATCGATTATTCTATTATTGACGAAGATAAAGAGCGTGATAGTGTGTCAATAATGTACATTGTATTGCACCTGGTTTTACCAGCATTCCTTTATAAAATAATTTTCTCAAAGAGTTGAATATTATTAAAATTTTTACTCAGGATTTCAAATTTTTTACCCGCAAATTGCAGTTAAACATATCCACAGCAAAATACCGGTCCTCACTAATTAGTACATTTAATTTCCAGTTAGTACATTTAAACGAAACCTGTGATTTACGTGACAACAAATAAAATTTTCTTACAATAGAAATATCATATGGGATACTGATATGGTAGGCCGCAACCGCCACAACGTGGAGCTGCTACGCGTAGCTGACTTTTTGTTCCGTGGAGCCAAATTGACCAATCATGTTAGAGTTTTTCATTACTCGGAGGTAAAACTGACCAATCAAGTACGACTTACTCTTTAGTCATTAAGAATTTGCCAGACGAGCTTCACGTAGTTGCAAGATATCCTCGGTCACGATAGTTATGATTCAAAAAGTAATTTATGAAAAGTACGAACCGACTTATTATTAAGATGGACATGCACTCACAAGAAACTCATACAGTATTGTACACAACTATATAGCTAGGCAGAGTGGTGGTAAACCATGCACACAATTCTGCGATCTGCAGTGTATCGCCGGGAGCTGATTTGTACATCTTGCGCGGCGTGGCCTGCGGAATTCGACCTTCAGCAAACCAGTTCGGATTTACTTTATATACTAGTAGTAGGCCATACATACTGTAGTTACGGTACTGCCCGTTTTCCTATACACAATACTCAGTGCGCTCACCATTGACGCGTGACCTAGTGACGTTAGAAGTATTATGCCATTGCCTATATGACGTCACTGTGTAAAAAATAACCAGTCAATATTTAAAGTATTCTCTGAAATTCTAGAAAATATAGTTTTGTAACATTTCCTAAATTTTTAGCTAATTTAGGTGTTTGGAAATATTGGTACTTTTGTGTTTTAGGAAGGATATGTAAACGACAGATAACACCAAAAAATATGAACAAATTATTTCTAAACCGTGTTAAGTCTGCAAACCATTATGCTTCTCATTTTTAAGAACGCTGGTTAACAATAAGCAGACTATTGTCTCATTTCGTAAACAAAAGCCCAGACAGTATTGTTACCTTGCGTTCGCTTTATAATCATTCACCCAACTGAAACTATAATACCAGCTCATTGTTCATTGCACAGGAAAACAGACACAAGTGCAGTGTGTATTTAACCAGAGAAGATCTGATGTAACATAGTTGAGCTGTTTTCATTGAGTGTTATCTTGGTTTAATAGCTTTTAATGGGGTTTAAGTCCTTCAAAGGTCGTGGTGAATTCTACTGTAGACATGACTGCATCATAATTATTTTAAAGTCAACAACATTCAACAATATGATCACCGTGATAGTATGACAGTATCAGTACCGTGGGTGTCAGTGATCCTGGCCTGACACAGTAGACAAACAAACAAACACGCCACACACATGGCACATGCATGCAAGGTAACATTGACTATACACTAATCAAACAATGGTATTGATCCTGTACAACTGTTTGTGATTTATTTACATTCGATTCATTTAAAATCCACATAGTAAACATTAATTTTGGCAAGAGTTTTCTCTCTGGAACGATGATGCATCAACTGGCTCCGCGTAATGAAAAGATCTAACATGATTGGTCAATTTAGCTCCGCGAAGTGAAAAGTAAGCTACGCGTAGCAGCTCCACGTTGTGGCGGTTACGGCCAGCCATATACTGATCATGCGAAAATCGTAAAACATAGAATAGAAACAGTGTGGCCGGCTCTCAAAATCTCAAATTGTATGCATAGCCTGAGTCGCACGGCCTATCTCGAACAAAATAGCTCAAAATCACCAGATATAGGGATGATGACGGTGTGCTGGGCAGCCATTCGATGATGTCAATCATGAAAATTTGAAGCTCGTGAATTTCAGTTTTCGTTTTGGTAAGTTATATCTGCCTTTATTCGTTACGTAATTAAAATGCCCAGTCAGATGTATTTCACACCTGCCAAACACAAGTCACCCAATTTCGAAAACTGGACGTTGAATGTACACTCTCATGAATAGTGATTGGCAAGGCAACATTTTCCAATATGTCAGCGCTCTAATCGGAAACAATAAACCCTGCAGAGCTTTTGGTCTACTTACATTGGTGCTGAGGATGATGGTACTTGCAAAATCATTAGTTCTTTGTCTACTTCCGTACAATAAAGAAAACGGATGCACCCAGAGGCGGATTTAAGAAAAGAGCCCTGTCAACAAAGTAGTGTGGGACATATACAGAGAGGCGGATAAAGGGTTTCAAAACGTATCGTACTAATATAAAGGCGATATTTAAAGTCATAATGTGTGATTTGCTTCACAGCGACGCCCTCAATTTTACTCGGATTACTACTTTTTGCATAATTATAATACCCAGTGGTGTACTAAAATACCACGTAAAAGACTAAGCCTGAAGTACTTTAATAACAGTAAAATTGAACTTTTTATATTAAAACCGGGTCGACCCGGTTTTATTCAGAGTTCATCGATCGACTGCTTGCTAACATCTCCCGTGGATGTCAGCTTATGTGTACACACGTCGAGCGCGATGCTCCGTGCAGTATTACATGTTACGATCGGCGAGCGTAGTACACGCATTGTAGGCGCTGGACTGAAATCGCAATTTTCTTCGTTATACCTCATTTTGTTTGGCTCGAAATTAAAAGGGGATAATGTGATCAGTGACAACAAGCATTTAAATAGGAATCTATTCTTTTTGCAAATCACGCATTATTGCTTTAAGTTCCATTGAGATTATCTTTAAAATTACAATTTTATTTCAAAATCGCTAAGATTTCGAACATTTCAAATACATATGTAAATGTTTCATTTTCCAAAAAGTTTGATATAACTGAGAGTTTACTAGACAAGGAAACTTGGATATTTTTAGTTTCAATTTTGTTTCAGTTTTTATTTTGCCCATATGTAGCCAAAGTTGGATTTAACACAAGTTGTTTTTAATATAGAAGAAGCTTGCTGCTATGATAATATTGAAAATGTAATTATTTTGAATCGAAAGAATGCTATTCAATTACTTTAAAGTTACTTAAAGATTGTGATTTTAAGGGGGTACTACACCCCTGCCCAATTTTGTGCCTATTTTTGCATTTTTCTCGAAAATTATAGACCCATTCCATGTCAACTCCAGGGATGTGCACCGCAGCACCTCTTCAATTTTTTTCTCTTTCTGTGTGGTGGTAGATATTGATGAGAAATTAAAATCCCGAAAATTTGAGCTTCATACTCCATTTCGTTTTCCCGTGGCATCAATTTGAAATTTAGGGGGGGTCAGCATAAAAATGCGTCGTAACGCGAAAGACGAAGTTTGGAGGTCCATAAATGTATAAAGGGAACCCTTTACATCTTTGAAAAATATGTATCCTGGGATACTTATTTGTGTAGAATTCAAATCTGGCATCAGAAAACTTGTAACTCCTTTACTTTAAAAGATATAGGGCCCTCAAAATGCAACTTCGTCCATCCAGGACCAACTTTGGGGGGTCAGAACTCCCCAAGTACAAATAATTTTTTTGTTAGCTGAGATATTACCCATGCAAAACCCCAATTGTACATTTTTTGTACATTTTGACCCCCTGAAAACCAATGTCAGACAATTTGATCCACCATCAACTTCAGGTATGTTGAAAATATGTCCTTGGACAACATTTCTGAGAGATATTGGCTTGGGGTCTCGATGGCTTCAACACATTAGTTAGGTTTGCATTCTCCATAGAGTTGTACACATTTTTGATTTCGCATGTATAATGACTTATGTACAAGGCATACTGTGCACTGCAGGGGTTGTGTTTGAGCAAAATGCACACCATGCCCACAAGGTATACTTCCTCCCTAGCTCATATTGCCAGCGCCAACACAAAAATTCTGACCTGACTAAAAATCTGAAGGGGTGATACTTCGCCCATGGGTCCTAAGAAGAGCATGAATAGAGAAAAAGTAAGGAGGAAGACTTGATCAAGGCTACTTAGCAAGGTACTAGTTGAGACTTTCACATAAAATTTCCTGTATCTCAGGGTATCTATAGCTCCTCTGTTGATTTACCATTGTGCAGGCTGACCAGAGTGGCTTCTCTCTACCTCTGACAGTGTCCTCTTTAAGATGCACTTCTGTTTGATTGAATACCTCGACATGTTCATAAAAGCTGGTATTCCTTTTAATCCTCGAGGGCTATACCCTACCAAATTCCAAATAGACAGAATGTGGTGTCACCGCCAAGAACAGCATGGATTAAAAGAATGTGGTCACACAAGCTATTTCATAAATTCACCTTCAATATGTTTTGACGTTCCACTTTATATTCTTCTTAGAGTTTTGCTTTGGCTCTGGTGCAAAGTTTATGTTATGTATATTCAGTTCAGCATAGTAGATGAGTAGGATGAGGAGGTCAATGTCATCACCAACAAGAACAGTATCAATAGGTCTTGCAGACTCTACTGCTGTGGCGACATAAAAAGTAATACAACCAGTCATTTCCAGCTTGTCACTGAGGAGATTGATGAAACATTGCTTGTTAACTTCGATGCAAGGAATTCCTCTTTCTTGGAATTGATAACCATGTCACCTGTAAAGTAAATCCGGGACAAGGTCCTGTTCGTTTAAGATTTGTAGCATCCTTGGTGGTGGGACTATTTTCATACCCATCAAAAACTATGGTTGGATTTCCAGTAACATAATATAATCAACATAGAGCTGGCAAACGTTGCTGTAAGTCGTTCTACAGGGCCATGGAAGACGGTGCAGTAGTGCACCACCGTCCAAAATGTAATCACATTTTCACCAGGCTCTGACTGATTACACTTTGACATCTTCAATAGGTGCATCTGCTGGGGGCTGCTTTAGTTGCTTCCAGGAGAAAGCTTGATGAATCAAACAGTGCGGTTGGATAACTGCACAACTTCTAGCTGAAGACTGATGATAGATCGAAAATATGTTTCCTGCTCACTCTCGATTGGCCCACATTAACAGTTCTGTCTCAGTATCATTTCATTTGTTATACAGGTTGGATTGAATGGACACCGCTCTTTGAGGTAGCCCAGTAACTCTAACGTGTCGTTTACATCCCTACTCTGTCTGCTCTTCCACTTCCTCTGCTCAGCCCTCCACTTGTCTTTACACTCCTCATAAGGACCTGCTCAATGATGAGATCTGTGAACAACTCTGCCCAGTAGCGACCACTTCTTCACACTACATGGCTCCCATCTTGGAATCTTCTGTGGACATGATGCAAAATTTTGCATCATTTGCAAATATAATATAAGCAGACTTGGCATAAAGTATGTGTCCAGACGCAGCAAAATGCTCGATGAGTAAAATGTCTACAATGTCCTTGTACTGTAACCAGAGAAGAGCAGTATATGTGTTGTCATAGCCTGTTTCTTCGCCTTCATGTGACTAAGAATCCAG
The DNA here is from genome assembly GCF_039555335.1 of Amphiura filiformis. Taxonomy (NCBI): domain Eukaryota; kingdom Metazoa; phylum Echinodermata; class Ophiuroidea; order Amphilepidida; family Amphiuridae; genus Amphiura; species Amphiura filiformis. The sequence continues at coordinate 52,324,378 of NC_092634.1, read as the reverse complement.
TCAATGACATCTAATGAGCACATCTCATCTACCGATGCGGTGCCAGTCATCAGACTATCATACAGTTAATTATACCTGGTTGCTGATTGGTTTGCAGTTCTTTAGGAGGCTGTTCTTTATTGGTTGTGAGTTTTTCAGGAGACTGTTCTTCATAGGTTTGTTGTTCTTCAGGAGGCTGTTCTTCATTGGCTGACAGTTCTTCAGGAGGCTGTTCTTCATAGGTTGGGAGTTCATCAGGAGGCTGTTTGTCATTGGTTGGCAGATTAATGTTGAACAAATCAGCTATCAGCATGGTATTCAGTGCAGCATTCATCAAGAAGATGATCACTCACCACTCTGGAGATTGCTTTACCGCTCATCATGTGATCCATATCCACAGTGTTCCAGGCTAGACTATTTCAAGATTTCAATTAGTTCCAGGAGTCCTAAGACTGCGTGTTTACTATCAAATACTAGAGTGGATGAGTTTGGCAAACAATTTACTTCCAGAAGATTGGCCGCTCCCATTACATACTGAGTAACCGCCAACACTACAATCTGAGGTCATCAGATGTGGATGTAAGAAAGACTGCACAAACAAAAACTGAACATGCCGAAAGTATGGCCTCCCTTGTTCTGTAGCCTGCACTAAGTGCCCTGGCCCTTTTTGTACCAGCTTGCCACTACCAGATACTGAAATTGATGCTACTGAACATGAACATGACTTTGCCACATAAGTGCTTATTACAAGATTATAATATTGAGGATTACAACCAAACTGTACCCCAATCTGGATGGAAGCCGATGGTTCTGTGTCATAGTTTGTACTATACTTTTTATAATCAGTATGTGGCCATCGGCTGCCAGCCCGGCCTCCTCTCCAGGTGTACGAAAAATCCACTAAGCATGTAACCGACTTCGGATGCCTGGGCTCCATGGTGGGGTTCGGTGCTGGTGGCCTGGGGAGACGGAGGGCTTTAGCTTGGACTACCTTCTGGAAATTGAAGCAACTGTGGAGGGGTCCTGCCATCCCAACTCATGGCAAGAGAAAACCCGGACTGCAACGAACCTTGTTCTGGAAATACATGCAGTGTCTTTTGAGGGATATGGACAGCATGCTGAGTCAAGGTTAACTATCAGCAATGGCTCAAGACCGATGTAGCTAGAGGAAACTTGTAGTCGCCTGCTCCACAGCTGAAGGATGATGATGATGATGATGATGAATCAGTATGAGAAGTCCGTAACTGGCCGCTATTTGTAACTCATATAGGCACACAGATTATGGCATATGACACATTTGGGATACTTATTTTGATATTACTCATCCTGAAACATGCATTTTAGGCATACAAAATACTCCAAAAGTTATGCAATATAAGAATTATGAAAAAATAAGTCAAACAATGATGGATTTATGCAAATTAGGGCATACATATTAAGGCACGTTGCCCAGTTGTGAAACATACATAGAAATTACTGATCATAAAATGTGCATCTTAGGTATTTAACTTATCACAAACATAAACGTTGTGTAGTGTAGACTGGGAATGATGACCAAATCAATATAAAATGTCACAAAATTGGCGGCCATTTTGGATTTATGCAAATTAGGGCACACATATTAAGGCACGTTACACACTTGTGAAACATACGTAGAAATTGCCAATCCTAAAATGTGCATTTTAGGTATTTAAATTACCACAAACGTTGCGTAGTATAGACTGGGAATGATGACCAAATCAATATAAAATGTCCTAAAATTGGTGGCCATTTTGAATTTATGCAAATTAGGGCACACATATTAAAGCACGTTGCACACTTGCGAAACATACATTTACCGAAATTACCGATGCTAAAATGTGCATTTTAGGTATTTAAATTACCACAAACGTTATGTAGACTGGGAATGATGACCAAATCAATATAAAATGTCCCAAAATTGGCGGCCATTTTGGATTTATGCAAATAAAGGCACCCATATAGAGACATTTGGCAAACTTGTGAAACATGCATTGATTATCCATTCTAAAGTAAGCATTTTAGGCATCTTAAGTACCTGAAAAGTTGTATAAGATGAGTGTTAAATTCAAAATAAAGTGAAAAATCTGTGAATTGGCGGCCATTTTGGAATTATGCAAATTAGGCATACTTCCACCACTTGGATATTTAGGGACTTTTAGTATGTCATTCTAGGGACATTATAGAAATGCATTGTGGTAAAAAAAATTCTGTTGCAATTTGTTTGAGGTCAACCATTATTTTTCTTGGACTATTAAATGCACATCACATCAATACTAAACTGTTGTAGAGCACGTGGTTAATATGGCCAGGACCTTCATGGCCTTAGCCGTCTTGAATTCGAATCGGTGAAGGTGGCGGTTAAGTTGACATTCCTTGAAGACGTATTAATAATGATCACAACTATGTCCAGATTTTAAACCAGCCTAATTGTATGCTCCACCGGGCAAAAGATCAAAATGAGCTTGGTTGATTTATGTTTGTAAACCAGTATGTTTGGACTATATTTATAAATACGCATTTATTAATACGCACGTTATCACCTCCGCGCTGCCATAACAGCTTGTAGACACGTAGTCTGAAAGTACCTTTCGACACAGAAAAATACTTTTAAAAATGTTGTTTGATCGTTGATAACATATTACAAATTCGGACCCCCTCCCCCCATGTGTAATAATTTTGCTATTTAATTAATACTTAGATTTGATGATATTTATCTAAAGTGTTCCTATGCTTTTCTGTGTAGTGGTCAATGGCATGGGAATTTAGTCACACTTGCTGGTCTTGGTATGTCGTGCCCATGGGTTACGTGTGTATTTATAAGTACGAATTTATAAATATAGTCGAAGGTTGCTGTAAACAGTGGTTCTGGAGTGAGTTTCTAAGAGCACTACAAAAGAGTTGATTAATTTTTCGTTCTTTTATATTTAGAGGGAGCGAAATCCTAATATTATGCTTCATATCCAATTAAAATTCTCTATGTATTTTATTGTTTGTTATTTCACTAACTTTCATTTGTGTATCATTCAAAATCTTTTGTTCTAATCCAATTATCGCAGGTATGAGTGTCTACACTGTCGTGATAGTATCGTTTACCGGACTACCTGTTCAGTTTTTTGTAGCAGAACCCAATGCTAATTTTGCTCTGATGGCAAGTTTTATTTTGTTTTCGACAACAATGACACTGTGTCTCGTTTTCATACCAAAGGCAAGTGGCCAATAAAATATTGCGTTTTAAACATCCACGAGTGTCTTACAATAATCTAGAATCTATAATCTTAACCTTAATCATGGCACTGGTAGTACTAATCGTAACCCTAAAATATAACCCAGAATATAATATCCTAGGAATATTTATTGTTGTCCTTCACAGATTCTGATGCGAAATGAAGTGCATAAGCCTTGTGTGAGTGTGCCTTCTGATAAGATATCGGCTGGAACAGAAGAGAACAAGGTACAGTAGCTTTCTCAGCCAAGGAGGGTGGGGGAGGGGAAGGAGGAAGCTCCCCTACTGTGAGAAGTCTCCCCCCTGTGGGATACTGACCGCCCTGATATTTAATATTTTTTGGGCCTATTTTGTATTTTTTAGCCTTTTAAGATTTTTTTTCAGGCAAGCGAGGGCGCTGTGCACGCTCATATTATACGTGTGAGTTGTTATTGTTGATATGTACCGATATGATTTTTCAGAGAATATTTTTTGTATCACAACCCCCCTTATTTGGGTACATGATATGGAAGACTGCCTCTTTAAAATATGTATTCTTTTTTTTCTCTGCATGCTTAGATGTGAAAGCCGACTGGCACATTCTGACAATGGCGCATGATGCAGTCATGGTCCATGGCAAAGGCGATTCGACCTTTGTGGCATTAAACCCAGTTAACAGGAAATTAATCCAGTAAATCGATTCAGTAAAGCAAATAAGCTCATGCATTCGATCACTAACGGCAACAAGCTTCGGTCGATTACCCCAGCTGCAGCGTGTGTAAACTCTAATTTGCATAGAGGCTGTACGTGAAATTATTGATTGGCTCCAAACAAAGGATTTGAACCGGTGCACGTAATCATGGCGCAGTGCAGTCCATTCAATCAAATGTTGTCATCAACCTATAGAGGGTATGCAATACTACGTCACTCATGACAGAGTCATCCTCATTTAAATAAAGTTCTGTCCTCCTGTGTAAGGTACCACAGGGCAATTCGCATGATAATACAATAAAACAGAGAATAGGTATGAATGGTTGTGGAATCGATCTAGAGACCTGTCCCTCTGTCATCTTAAGCTATCTTAGAACTGTCCTCCAACATGTCTGCCATTTCAATTGTTATACCGTTCCGGTTGGTTTATTGCATAGGGTCTATTTGATCGCAGTGCATTGTTATGTGTGTGAGACGAACTGTCGCGGTTGATTGCAATCAAACAAACGATGTCTTATGTATTACTTTGTTCCGTGATGAAAATCGTGATGTTTTATTCAATCACTCTTGAAAAATGTATTTCTTTTGTAGGCCTATTACTTTGTTTTGTGATGAAAATCGTGATGTTTTATTTCATCACGCTTTAAAACAAACGATTTCTCATGTATTACTTTGTTTCGTGCTGACAATTTTGATGTTTTATTTCATCACTCACGAAAAATTGATTTCTTATGTATTACTTTGTTTCGGGATGAAAATCGTGATGTTTTATTTCATCATCACGCTCTAAAACAAACGATTTCTTATGCATTATATTTGTTTTGTGATGAAAATCGTGATGTTTTATTTCATCACGCTCTAAACAATAATTATAGTTACATGCATTTCAAGAAAAAAATCTTATTAAAACGGTAGGCCCTATGTTGTTTAGAAAAAATGTAGAAAGTGATGATGATGATGATGTCGATGATGATGATGATGATGATGATGATGATGATGATGATGATGATGATGATGATGATGATGATGATGTCTCCAAAAGTGTCCCGGTTTGTTTTTCTTGCCCTAAATCGTGCGTATCTATTAATAAGGCACTTCAATAATCAATAATCAGTCCCGTGACGGCCTCCAGTAACTAGCTACTAACTTGGGTTTATGGGCGCTAATATTTCATGTTCACTGTCACTTATTTATCAGAAAAGTGCGACCATTTGTCAATCACCTACAGTACCCAATTTCGGCATACTACATAAGAAACTCATCATGATGATTGCCAGAGAATAGTTAAAATGTAGCTTGTACCGTTTTTTGTGGCATCCTTCAGAAGTGAGCGGTCCGATACCAATATTTTCGGTCAAATCTCCATTCAATTAACACGGGAGTTGGCTAGCTATGCCTTGCCCTCACTCATATTTTACAAAAGTGCGACTATTTCTGAACATCTAACCTAGCTGTAATTTTAGGTCATGTTAGAGAAATATATTTGCTAGAAGTTTGGAGAATACCTAACATATTGGCTGGTTATTTTTCACACAGTGATGTTAACTAGGCAAGTGCCCATTCTTCCAACGTAGATCATTTGTAGGGGTCACGCGTCAATGGTGAGAGCACTGTGTATTGTGTATAGGAAAACGGACAGTAACTGCAGTATGGAAACCATTCTACAAACTCGTTCCTCAGTTTCGTGTACCTGCTCTGCATACAACAACACGTAACTTTACACGGAAAGCGGTATCTCAAATGGAATTTGATGACAAACCAACTGTTGAATTCAAACCAATAATAACTTTGAAACCAAATAAATCGTATACATGGTATAGCCTATTAAGTATTAAGGCATTTCTTAAACCTACTTTAATGACAAGAAATATGACTTCTTGAAACATTTTAATTGGCTATAATAATGTGTAAATAAAGTTGAATGAAATGATATTGTTGATGTAGAGGATTCCAACAAGTTTTTGTAATTGATAATATTAAATTCGTAACTTGACAATGTAGAATTATAATGTGTTATATTATGAAACTGCTTGACATATCAAACGGCATTAACATGAGAATTGAACTTGAAAAATGTCATAGTACGTAACGATGATGTCACCATTCGTATGGTCAAAATATCATTCATGGTCTTCTGAATCATAACATGCATTTATACAAGGACAATAATGATGAAAGTATTTGATATGCATGTATGAATAAAAATAGTGTGTTAGCTAGATCCTCGCTGCGTGATCTCGCTCCTTCAGATGGCTCGTGGCCTACCTTTTCACACACAGGGTTGCAGAAAATATTCGTGCTGTGTATATAGACGAATCTAACGAGCCAAGTCATGGTCAGGATTTGGTCGGCCATTACTGGGTCCCCGCTGCACCAAACTAGTGTTTTGAATGCCCAATTGTGCGAATAAAAGCCGCCTAACGCCTAGAGAAGATGCAAGGACACGGAGATAATTCCGCAGGTAATCCCGTCGCATCTATTCATACATAGTCCTTTTGTTCTCAAGTACTAGACATCCATTTGAAGTAGCGCTTGATGTGGTGTATGACTTTATTTTCTTTGTTCCGCACGTAAAAGGCAATAGACCATGTAGAAGCTGTGTGTTTTCCCGAAGGAAATTCTATTGTGTTGTAAACTTTCATTGATTTGTACACTTTCTTACACACCGGGCTTACACACTTCTGATGGAATGCAGTTTAAAATTCCCGCCAAGGCCGAATCATTTCACATTTTGGGTGTATTGTACCCAACGGGGACCCAGTCATGGCTGCCAGTGAGGTGTAGGAATGCGTGATCGGGAAACTACAGAGGCGATGGTTTACAGTGAAATATCACTTCATTCCGATATTTAAACAATGAGATAAAGCCATCATAGGCAGCAATGTACTCATGTACGATCGCGCACTCCGAATAATACACGCAATGATTTCTGACGCGTTCATTTTTGATATAATATTTGCTTGTATTTTCCAACATTTTTAGTGACAACAATATATTGTTATATAAATAGCAAGCTCGTACATTAGACGCATCAACATCTCAGTACGCGTGCATTATCTTGTACAATTTCACTCCTGAAAGTGATACTTTTTTATTAACCTATAATTAAGCACTTCTTGCCAAAAAGTCAGGGTTTATGCATTTAGTGGTCCTTAATCTACCGAAGTATGAGCAAAGCACTGAAGTATGATTAATTTTAAGCGGCATGTTAATTCGAATCTGTGTACTAAAGATGATTTAAAATATCATATGAATAAAAAATATTTAACTGTGTGAAGTATTGCAGTACATGCGTCACAAACAACCAACCAAAGGGACAAACAAAACCACGCGAGCTATGGTTTTAACAAAAACTTTAAAAAGCAAATCAAGCCTGAAGCAGTACCAAACTTGATAAAAAACACCATACCAACTTTTAATGTATTATACACTTTCAGCAGAATTTACAAACGAGATATGGTTTAATGGATTTTAACGACGACTCGAAATATCATTAACAGTTTGATTATTTTGTAATTTTTCAACCCTAATGGATTCGAAGCTAATGGGTATATCACTGAATCCCATGATAATCAATAAAATGTATGATACAGCTGCATTTTCCCTAAAGTTTTGACAAAAATGTCTTACACCCCTCACTGTCCTACTGGGTTTCTCTCTCCCTTCTTCTCCCCCACCCTACCTTTCCCTCCTCTCTCTCCCTCCCTACCTCTCTCACCCCTCTCCATATCTCTTTCTCTTTCTTTTTTAAATTAAAAATTCAGAAAAGGAAGGTCTTTTGGTTTCTATAGAGATGTAAACACAGCCAAATTAAAAAGTCTCCAGTAGTTCCATCCCTATTTAATCAGAGTCTGATGAGTTTATGGCAAAATAATTTATATAATAATTTTCTATACAGCTTCCTTCGAAGGTTGATATCAAATTTGATATCAAAAGTTTAATCATCGTGATCATAGGAACCTTTGTTTGGAAATTCGTGGATTTTGGATTGTTGCTAGGAAAGCTCCTCATATAGCTTTTGAGCAACCGTTGAAATTGACTCCATTACAATGCAAGTAATAAAAACAGTAATAAAACCAATGTATATCCTAATATAGCATTTAACGTTTCTAGGTCTCGCTCATTCAGTCAGTCGGCATGACGCTCCTTGTGATGGATAGATTCATCGCATTGGTTGTTTTTGCCGGTATTCGGCTGTTCCATCTCGCACCCTCTGACACAAAGCAGAGGAGGCTTAAGGGTAGACGAGGTATTGTTGGCCGAAGCAACCTAAAAATTCTTTTTAAAAATTTTCTTTATCTAGATCAAATATATTATTGAAAAGTAACACCTTGATGTTTTTCAAAAGTTCATTCTACAAATCGTATACTTTGCAAACTTGCTTAATTTATTGTTGTTAATGAGCTATGTACGTTTTACAAAAGTGTTGTTGTTTCAGCCCTCTTTACAACGTAACTCAAGAACCGCAGCACCTATAAAAGTATATCTGTGATATTTTAATTCTTCTACACGCTCGCTATGAATTGAACAATGCAGTTTTTGCCAAAGCTCACTACCATTCGTAAGATGCTGTGAACTACCAAATCACAACAGTTTAAAATAATTAATAACTTTAAAGGCATTCCTACAATGCACTATGATTAGGAAATTTGATCAATATAACCTAATTTTAAAAGCAAAGTCCCCATTGCCACACACACAAAATGGTAATTTTAAAACGGCAGCCAACGAGCTAATAAACACAGCCAAAAAAGAAAGTCTCCAGTAGTTCCATCCCCATTTAATCAGATTCTGATGAGTTTATGGCAAAATAATTTATATCATAATTTTCTATACACTTTCCTTCGAAGATTGCTACCAAATTTGATATCAAAAGTTTAATCATCATGAGCAAAGGAACCGTTGTTTGGAAATTCGTGCAATTTAAAAAATGACAAATTACGAATTGACCACGCAAAAGTCAATGCATGGTATCAGCGTATTATGTGGCCCGAAGCAACCCGTACAGGAATCATTGTACACTTGCCATGCTTGCCTGCGCACAAAAGAGCGGGGTATTTGATTTGCATTTTGACATGCATGGGTAAACCTTTAATGACAACGAATTTAGACCTCTCAGATGCGTGTAGATGTGTAGATGTAAAAAATATTTTTTTTAAATGTCGTAAAAGAAGCCATTGCAGATACTGTTGTGTGAATGCTGATAATTTTTTAGAACTGTTTAGAACTTGAACTCAATAAATCTAACGGTAAAGAACTTAAAACAACGCCGAAATGTGTGCAACAGCTACACATACAGCCCGACATGTTATAACCCATTTGAAATTCCCGCAGTCAGAAACAGTCACGCTTTCGATTAACCTGCCGGCCTATTCAGGCGACGTAATTCTTAGCACACGCTAGCTCCGCCGCGTGATACAACTCCCTATGTCATTTTTAAAATTGCACGAATTTCCAAAGAAAGGTTCCCATGCTCACGATGATTAAACTTTTAATATCAAATTTGGTACCAATCTTCGAAGGAGAGTGTATAGAAAATTATTATATAAATTATTTTGCCATAAACTCATCAGAATCTGATTAAATTGGGATGGAACTACTGGAGACTTTCTTTTTTGTCTGTGTTTAGTTGAGACTTATGACTGATATTTGATTTTCTTACAGGAAAAAATCATATTGTCCCACTGCATTAATTTTATTCATAAGTCTTGATGTTTTGAATGTTAAATAATAGGATGAAAACACCAGATATTTGCACACAATCCCAATGCAAGGTATGATTAACTGTACCACATGTGTACAAAAGCCAGACATACAAGGTCTTTAAACATCCTCTGGACACAAAGGGGACTTACCATTGCACTCAATGGGAGATATCACACAAATGTCATAAGATAAATACCTCTTGGTGAAACAATTCAGAAAGTTTGATTTCTTATCAGGGGTATAAACTGCTAATAATTACAAAGGAAAAGTAAATTAGAATTTTCTGAGAGGCCCTGTGCAAACCAATAGGGATTTCGCGAGAGTGTCTAGTTTGAAAGACGTGAGAAATGGGTATTGCAATAGATGGAACAACCCTGACCGGGAGTATGAAACTAGGGCACGAACAGCACCTGTTGTCACAATAGATCTCAATCATACTCCGGTGTCAGAGCACAGTTCCTTAGCCACAGTATAATTCATAGTATGACTGTTTAAACTCATACTCAATAACACGAAGTCAAAGTTTGAGCTTTGATTGTTAAATTGGGGTTATGAACTGTGGCATTGAAGATGATAGTATTTTATGGGCTCATGGTTGTTGTTTTGTTGTTGTTGTTTTTTGTTTTGCTGGTGGATTGGGTTATTCCAAATGAAGTCACCTATTCAGGTAACCCCATTTCAAATTCACACTCCCTATGTGGAAGGTTAAGGTCATGTCTTCCATAGGGGGTGTGTGGATTTCAACTGGACTAGTCCATTGGTGATACTTTTATACCAAGTACACACTACGTCTATCTCAGTTAAAGTTCAATCTTCGTCTTAGCAGCAGTAGTTACAGCAACTTGTCTCTCTTTTCAGTCGAATTGAGTCACAATTTATCGCAGCAATCCAGTGGGTAAGTGTTTAACTTCAAAGTTTTAAACTTGCTGATATGGCTTATTATAATATGTATAGACGAATCCAACGAGGTGGTGGTCAGATTTCAGTCGGCCATTACTGGGTCCCGCACGAAACTGGTGTTGTTACTGCCCAATTGGGTGAATTAAATCCGCTTAAAAATCGATGTTGAATTGTATTGTGTTGTAAACTTTCATCATTCTTTTGTCTACGTGTAACACGGGTGATGGAATGCAGTTTAATATCCCCGCCAAGGCCACATCATTTCACATTTTAGGTGGGATATACCTAAGGGGGGACCCAGCTATGGCTGTCATTGAGGTGTCGGAATGCGTGGAATTGGATTCGTGTATACGTATGAACTTAACTTGATTGTAAGAAGTATTTCTGCTATTGTATTTTTCTTTGCAGGTTTAACGTTTATTTGCACATAACTTTGCGTAAACGAGATTGGGTAAGTTATCACTGTTCTTTTTAGATGGGTAGCAATTGCAATAAAAGGCGTTTAGATAATGTTCGTTTGAACTTTTCATTTTAAGTACTTTCAGTTACATCAAAGTTACTAGCTCCAAAGTAGGTTTGGAGTTAATTTGTTTAATATTCCAATTTCCAAAATCATCTGATGATCCCAGGTACCTCCTTGAAAGGCCTATCACCAAGAAAGAACTTCATAGTACTGTATGAAACTGAATAAAAAAACTCCAGGTTTTGATGGTGTTCCAATTGAATTGGACGTTATTGTCTGACAATGGAAAATGGTCTTATGCCCTGATCTTAGAGAAATGGTATTATAACTCTAATTCCGAAAATAGACTGATTTATCTTCTGACAGTTGATTACAAATGTTTTGCCAAGACAAAAAATGTTGCAAATCATTATACTAAATCTGGAGCCATTTGGATTGCCCGGGTTGGATTGGCAGTCGGAAAGTTAATCAAATTTTCTCTTTTTGTTAATCATGAAAAGAAAACAAATTCAAAACTCTGGGAATTAATTTGTCTTTATATTTGAATTCTATGGTTGAGCAGGTTCTTAACTTTTTTCCTTTGGCTAATTCCCAATTTAGCGTCGTAATAATTCGCTGCCCGCCTGTACGTTGAACGTAATATAATAGAGAGATTGCGATGTTCCATACGTGTTGGGTGGACCGTGGATAAAAATGGCGTTCAAAATGGCGTTCAATAGTGCTATAGTCTCGGTTCCAAGCTGGATTGTGCTTATTTGTCACGAAGAAGAACAATGCGGCTGGAACAAAGACTGACATCTGATCTGGTCACTAGAGGGCGAAGCGCTTGAAATTTAATGGTCACTGGGTCTTATTACAGCAAACTGTATTTCAGTGCTTCCTAAATATTATGGTTGCCAAAAACCAAATATTCTGATAGATTAAAGGACAACTGCATCCATATATCTTGACTTTACTTTCAAAAGGAGACTTTTGTGTGGTGAAAATTTGGAGTTTGTATCAAAAAGGCAAATCGCAATCTAATTTTTTATACCGCCAATCTCACACGCATTTCAATGGATAAACTGTGCGTATGTACCGCGTGTATGAATGAAGTCAAATTGTCACACCTCAATGCTGCTTTATTATAATGATTTCTTACAAACAAAAAGGATCATATTATTAGTTAGACTTTCCTGCGTAAGTTCATTATCCTTGACTCTCTTTAATATAATTTTAAATGGACAGAGTTTGTGCATACTAGTGCAGTACGACATATTCAAAATTTGCTATGGTATATAATTAATCCTGTTACATCATCACTTCTATGGCGAGTACATGCACATTGTACACACGAAGAAAGATGGCTGCGCAATGCATATTTTTCTTTTAGTAGTGGCGTAGCCGGTGGGCTTTTGGATGCTTTGGTTGTGCCTTTTTTGTACTTTTTGGCCATGAAGGCGGGCTACATAAAGCCTCTGCTTACTTTGCTTTTGCACTAGCGACAAGTAGTTGCGTAGCCGGGGGTTCAAAGGACAGCTATCGCCCGGTTAGATGTTTTGTCACATTGTTTTTTCGTCAAATTTTGAACGTTTTGAAAAATTTTAAATCTTGAAAGTTGTCTTGCACACTCCCCTCCGCCCACTGAAAAAGTCCTGGCTACGTCACTGGCGAGAAGTAACACAACTGATAGAAATAGCTATTTCATTTTTCATCATCAGATCATGACTGCGTCACACAAAACCTATTTAGCTGTGCTGATTTTGGTGTTCTCATCGCTGCTCATCAAAGCCCAACCGGCGCTAGAAGAGAAAAACCACAAGGAAAGTTATGTTAAGAAGGATGTAACCATAAAAGGGGAGGAGTGTTTCACAGGAATGATACGCGGCAATGGGTATCACGGTTGCCGTTATTATGGTTATAGTTATAAATGGTGTTACACAAGTGATCAATCTTGGATTGATTGGGATTACTGTAAATAATGAATGCGATAAGACAGAGAAGATATCTTACCCTTCACAGAATCAATAAGCCCAACTTCCGGTTTTTGAGAGCAGTTTTGGGACACTTTGACCTCTGACATATCGGGCAAATTGACATAATTATTATTAATTGACATATTATTGTCATAATGTTATCATTAAAAATACTTAAATAATTAATTTATCATATAATAATATTTTTCATATTTGTTTTAATTATTGTAAACATTTTAGATTATATTTTGTACGTACAAAAACCCAATATTTCTGAATTTTCCCAATGGGTCAAAGGACAAAGTGTCCCAAAACTGCAAAAACTGTCCCACAATGCATTGCAAACTTCCAATGCCGATTTGGCTTATTGCTACATTATACAACCCATCATTTCATCAAATGACGCTCCCATTACTTTGTAGGCCTACGGGTTTCCTTTGTTTTCATTTTGAGAATAGACTTGCTGAACATGGGTCACTAATCAAAGGTACAAGTTTTATTTTGCAATATCTAGATGTGCTCTAAGGTATTATAGTACAGGGCGCTATGTGGTGAAATTTGAGCCGAGTTAGCATTTTGCATATTTTGTCTAGCTACATTTAGTGGAAACAATGATTTTTTGGCATCCTTACACCTCAAATAATTAAACTAGAATTGGTTCCATTTTTATGCCCCCTGTGCTTCCCGGGGGCCAAAATGTAAAATTTGTTGTTCTATCGTGCTGTAATATACCTCAAATTGTTCCTCTCATTGCTAGGAATAACAAAATCGCGTCTTGTCTCAAATTACTCCTCTCAACAAACGAAATAGAAAATTAATTTGTCAAAGTTTATGCATAATGCATACAGACTTGGCATTTAATATGGAATATTTCTTCACGAAGTGCCAAGACTAATCTGAAAGGGGTCTGCATAAACCGCAAGGCTTAAATATTTATTGGGGTGTGTCGGGAGATGGTGTCAAATAATTGTTGATAGAAAATGTGCTTTCTATGAGTTTACATTATGGTACTCTTAATGTAGTGCACTTGCCTAAAATGGCGGATTTAAGGACACCCTGTATATTGTTCTTAAACTCTGAAGAACCTGTGTACATTCCTTATTCCTTAAAGCCATAATGTACGATCTTCTAATATGAAATTGTTAATTTTTGGTATATTTGTAATGTTTACAAATGTTCCAACTTACACCTAAATGGAATCCGCCAAAGTCATAAATGACTTTAAGTACCCCTTAAAATCAGCTTAAAATGGACAGAACAACTTCGGGCAGTTATTAATAGTATTATATCAGCATAACAAAATAACAAAATTTACGGAAATCATGCATTATGGCTTTATGCATAATAACATTTATAATCAAAATGTGTGATATTTCACCCACAAAACCCCCCACTGATTTCACCCACGTTTTGTCTCGTCTAACTCTAATCAGGATGGAATTAGCCAGGCTACACAATCGTTCTCGCTTTCAGTTTTCAGGCTACACAATCATCCTCGCTTTACGTTTTCCGTTTCGCTAATGGAAACAATGGTATGTGTACTTTTGTTCACGAAATGAGACAATGGCGTGCTTTTTGTAAACCAGCATTCTTGAAAATGAGCAACATAATGATTGTTGACTTAACACGGTTTGGAAATAATTTCTTCATATTTTTGGTGTTATCTGTCGTTTACATATCCTTCCTAAAACACAAAAGTACGACCCTCTCCAAACACCTAAATTAGCTAAAATTTAGGACATGTTACAAAACTATATTGTCTAGAATTTTAGAAAAGTACTTTTAATATTGGCCGGTTATTTTTCACACAGCGACGTTAACTAGGCAATGTACTATTACCTATAACATTAATTAAAACACCAAAGTACGAATATTCCCAAACATCTAAATTAGCTCAAAATTTAGGACATGTTAAAAACCTATATCTTCTAGAACTTTAGAAGAGTACTTTTAATATTGGCCGGTTATTTTTCACACAGCGACGTTAACTAGTCATATCCCCATACTTTTAACGTAGGGCTATTTGTAGAGGTCACGCGTCAATGGGAAAGAGCACTGTGTATTGTGTATAGGAAAACGGACAGTAACTGCAGTATGTATCCTATAACAAACTGAAAATTTAATATTTCCGAGTTCCGACTGATTTTGCGTGATCGCATCACATATGTTCCTGAGTACGATGCGTAAGCCTCTTCCCTTGTTTGTGTTCTCAAACATTGTTTTTTCAATTACACATCAGTTGGTGTAATTTATAATGGGCAATTGTTACCGAAAGATCCTTTGTAACATTTAATGTTGTCAGTAGTATATTGCAAGATTATGTTGAGAAAAGTTCAAAATAAAATTTTGGTGTGTGGGTATTAAACCTATCAGCATAGAAGAGTGTTTGTTTCCTAATTTTGAAAGTATGTATGAACCAGTAAAATGGGCAAAAAAGTCGGAGGGGGATATGTGAGATAATTGGTAATGTCCTTCGTCTCTATTCATGATGGTGCCCCTCCTCTTTATCTGTCAGTACCAACTATCTCACATATTTGACGAGTTTCTGAAACAGGGATCAAGAAAATCCCTCGAGGAAAAACCAATTGGCAACTCTATGATCAGCGTTTGAACTACTTCTAGGGTCGGTTGCCAATAGCAGGACTTCACTACCCATCAAGTGTTGATAAAGGCAACAGGTATTGCTGAAACGTACACAAGTGTAAGTCAACATTGTCTACTGAGTTTACTATCCCGATCCTGATGAGTCTGTTCAATCATGTTCATAAACGGCTGTAGTTCTTACTGAAAACAAAGGTGGTCCAAAAAACCCCGCTCACTTGATGCTAACTTGGAGTAGAGGAGAGTGGGGTAAGTTGAGCCAAGGGGTAAGTTGAGCCACCCCCTCTAGAAAGAAAAGTAAAAACTTTTAGACTTAAATCAAAGAACAGAATTGATTGATGTTTCATCTCAAAAATGATTTCGGTAATATTTTGCTTGATTGGTTCACTAGTAGTAATTCACAGCCCACTCTCGATTTTATATTATTCACAACTAGAAACTTTGTCTGAAAAGGACTAAAAGCAAATGTTCAACGTTTAGAGAATTAGCACTCAGTCAATCAAAATCAATTAGGGGGCTGTAGTATTTTTTTAGGTGAACAAAAGGGGAAACAATGTTGACAGAACAATGGTTTCCATTTGATGTTTACTAACTGTAGGACTATCTTACCTAATAGACCATCAGTGTTGTAAGAGTTAAATATATTGTGGTAATGTACTTCATCTTATTGACGATATTAAGAGCAATATATTTATAGTCACGCCGACCCTTATCCTGCGAGAATGTTATTTTGAAGAGTGCTAAGCGCATGGTGCTGACAAATTATTCTCTGCTTTGCGACGTGTGAGTGGATGTTAGTAGAATTGCACCAAAGGTAATCAGCAAATCATTCTCCGTTTGCCAAGGTATATTTAAAAATATTTCTGTTTGAAGAAATCAGCCGTCGGGCAATGAAACCGTCTGGTACGTGAGTAGAAAAAATGAATTTGTCCGTAACACAATATCTCAATACAACGAATAAATGCGATGCCGAGACCTTGGTAGGATTTCCTAAAGTATGCGAATAGAACATTAATACCAAAAAAATATTTGCATTATTTTGAAAAATTCCTAGTAGGCCTATTATTTGTATTATCGTTCGGGGTCATGCGTAAAAACACGCGTGTAATGCACGCTCAAATCAAAAATTGTTTGAACCTATTGGTATGGTAGTTAATTATTACACCACTTCGACAGCGAATGGTGCATTTTTTTTCTGATGAGGGCACAGGTGTTTTGATCTGCTGTCGAATAATAATTGTTGACGTCACAAAAAGTATCATAGAGACTAGGCCTTACATATCATTGTGAATCTAGAACAGCGATCACATATCAAATTTGAGGATAATTGAACAAAATCAAAAAAATACATTTGAAGAAAAGTGCCGTTTATTTCAAACATGTCTTATGTCTAAAGGAATTTAAATTTAACTGTTTTGTTGCTTTATTGTTATGCTTTCATAAATATCTTGACCTATACCTTAGCTGAGCCGTATTGAATAATTTATTCTTGAACGTGTTGTTTATGTTTTCTTGATTTTAAAGTCCACATATTTTTGAATGTTGATAATGATACGTTAATGAGAAACGATAATTTTCAGCTTATTATTGAGCCAATCTATGTCAACTCCAGGGATGTGCACCGCAGCACCGCAGCACCTCTTCAATTTTTTTCTTTTTCTGTGTGGTGGTAGATATTGTTAAGAAGGTAAAATACTGAAAATTTGAGCTTCATACTTTATTTCGTTTTCCCGTGCCAGCAATTTGAAATTTAAGGGGGTCAGCGTAAAAAATGTGTCGCGACGCGAAAGACGATGTTTGGAGGTCCATTAATGTATAAAGGGAACCCCCTCAACATTAAAAAGTATGTACCCTGGGGTACTTTTTTTATGTAGAATTCAAATCTGGCATCAGAAAACGTGTAACTCTCTTACTTTAGAAGATATAAGGCCCTCAAAATGCAACTTCGTCCCTCCAGAACCAACTTCGGGGAGGTCAGAACTCCAAAATTAAACATATTTTTCTGTCCATTTTTTTTTTTTGCCAGTCAGAGCCCTTTGGTGGCACATTACTATTATCCAATATTGAGCCTATTAGAATACTTTTAGCCGAGATATTACCCATGCAAAACCCCAATTGTAAATTTTTTGTACATTTTGACCCCCCTGAAAACCAATGTCAGACATTTTACCCCACCATCAACTTCAGGTATGTTGAAAATATGTCCTTGGTCAACATTTATGAGAGATATTGGCTTGGGGTCTTGATGCCTTTGCTTTAAAAAATATCAGTTAAGTTAGGTTATACTCCATACATGCAAGTCATCCATGCCATATCAACAAATGGGTTGGCTGGTCAGTATTCATTCCCTCAGATTTTCCTGAAAATCATTTCTAGCATACCTCTATGGGCATAACTCCCAGCGGTTTGGGAGATATGGCTTGTCAAAATTGGTCCCAGACCCCCACTTATTGCTCTCGCGAGTGGCGTCGTTGAATTATATAGTTGCGTTTTGGGACATTCTTATTTTCACTTTGCAAAAAAGATATTACACTGAAAAATATCACCTAGGGTGACTTGAATAATGTTGAGGGGGTACATTTATGGACATCCAAACATCGTCTTTCGCGTCGCGACACATTTTTTACGCTGACCCCCTTAAATTTCAAATTGCTGCCACGGGAAAACGAAATGGAGTATGAAGCTCAAATTTTCAGCATTTTACTTTCTCAACAATATCTACCACTACACAGAAAAAGAAAAAAATTGAAGAGGTGCTGCGGTGCACATCCCTGCAGTTGACATGGATTAGCTCTATTGTACAATTATAATAAATTGGAGCGTTGGAGGAATGTTATGTAAAAATGACACTACAACGGAGTCACATGCAAATTTGCAGAGGAAAAATTAAAGCTACGGGACTTTGAAATTAACCCTGAATTCAAACATGAATGCTGACATTTATTGCTTTTAATGTTTAATATAAGAACTATTTACTAAGGTGTCAGTTGTAGATTGACGATGAAAAATACATAGTTGAAGCTTATTTGAAGGGAAATTACTTCAATTTATATACTCAGTGTAATAATTATGTATGCTCAGTGTGAAATGCACATACAGAAAATGTGGGTCGAAAAGTGCAGGGACGTTGACTAGTGACATCCACAAGGACGACGCCTTTGTACGAATGAAACAAATGGAATTAAATTGCAAGTAGAGACAACGTTAGAAGATATTTTGAGTGCGGTCAATGATACACAGCAGTTAAATAATATAATTATAGGTAAAACCGTTTTGTCTGTTATTATGTTATTAAGTACATCGGATACATAGGAGGATACGTCGGATGCATACATGCAGAAATGGCAAAGTTAAATCACGATTTTTTGTTCAACACTTACGGGTATTTCAGAATTGCTGTATTTCAACGCAAAATGACCATCTCTCTCATCATCTCCCGTATGGACTACTGCAATCTTCTGTTAAATGGTATCAAACAAGAAGATCTGAATCGTTTACAGAAGCTCCAAAACAAATGTACCCGGCTGATTTACCAACAACCAAAATCTTGCCGTATCATCCCCTTGCTCACTGACTTGCACTGGCTCCGTATTGAAGATCGCATGAAGTTCAAACTTCTCCTGTGTGTGTATAAGTCACTGAATGGACTCTGTTCCCGGTACATGAAAGATTGTCTGGTGGTGAAAAAACCTTGTCCTGGGTCAGTAACCACCCGTTCTTGTCACAACTTGAACATTGAGGTCCCTCAGACACATACATGTGCCGGAGACAGGGTATTCTCAGTGGCTTGCCCCAGAGCTTGGAAAAATCTCCCAAATTCATTCGCAATTCTTCAACAGCAGTTGAAACCTTCAAATCTCCTATGTTTAGTTTCTGTTGTTTTTTGCTGCTTTGTTTTGATTTTTTTATTGCGCTTTGAATCCAGCGGTAAAGGCGCTTTATAAGTGTTGGTTAATGTAATGACCATTTGCAGCAGCCCTATAGCTATAATTGGATGCATGATCATTCATAAAGTAAAATATTGTACATATCCAATAAAATATGTTGATGCTCACAAAAGGGTGTGCTTCCTGCCTGTCAAGAACTCAAATATTTCGCCGGGTAGAAACAGAAATATTTCGTTGTATATCTCTATAACAACTATTCGAGAATAAATACCGTTTCACTTTAAAAAGATTGTCATACAGGTACATGCATTAGTTATTGAAAATGATTAATGACTGCTAAGGTACTCGAACACTTTGGTCACTACAGACTGTCTTCAGTTCATCATATGTCATATGTCGCTGTACTAAATTTTTTTACTAAGATTGATTGAAATGCAAAGAGTGGAAATTAATACCCCGTTTACATTGGGCGAAAGTCGTAATCGAATTCACTAAAGTCGTAATCGACATAATTCGTATCATAAGTGTAAACAAGCACAGTCGTAATTAATCGTAATTCAAAAGTCGTAATTCCAATGATGACTTGTATTGTATCATCATTCATTTGAAGTGAATTCGAATAAGTCGTCATTAATTACGACTTTCTGCTAATGTAAACGACGAACACGTTGTTGAATTCGTATTTACCTGCCGTAAACACTGGTAACAAACGAATTGGATATTCGTGAATGCGAATTTGGAATCGAATTCAGCCGATGTAGTGTAAACACCCACCAAAAGAATGAATCTGCTGTCGTAATTCAAAATACAGCTTAAGTCGATTACGACTTTTGCTCAATGTAAACGGGGTAAAAGACTATAATTCACTTTTAATAACGAATGAAGTCATCCACAAATTAATAAGAACATCGAATTAAAAATCAGGCCTGCATTCAATTCCCCTGTAAAATCTGGATAAAACGTTAGTAATAACATATTTTCCATCCAGTGCAGTATCTCAATCATTTTTTCTGTTCTTATGGAAACGTATATGATTTAATGTCCCGACAAATATCTCTGCATTTTCCTGGCCAAGAGAGCAGTTGTCCAGTTGATCTTTATTAACCATCTCAGAAAATGAAGCTTCAGCTGATCATCGCCGAGATGGCCAAACCATGACCGCAGACAATAACTTTACATACGTGATTATTATGAGCAAAGTATATTTAAGTGCTCGGATAGCAACGTTTGCACAGTATTTTTCCTAGGACATGAGAGCACATCAGACATTTCGGATTGCATTCTGAATCCGAGAAATGTCCTTCTGATATCAAATATTTTGATTTTTGGAAATTCGCAATATAATACAAATTTCATGGCAAATTATTAAAATTTATATTTTCGATATTTGAAATTTTCAAATGATCGTCGGCTTTTCCTCCCAGCTACATGCACTTTAAGTACATATCATTAGATTTATAAAGTTTACTTCGAGGACTGATAAATATCAAAAATAAAAAATAAAAAATTGAATAAAGGGAATTTCCCGTATTCAGAATGCATTTCGATATGCCTGATCTACTCTCATACCCCAGAGAAAATACTGTGTAAACGTTGCTATCCGAGCTTTTAAATCATTAACAATTTTCAAATGGACACAAAGTGACTCTTGAAAATGACATTTCGTGTTGGGTCACAAATACCAACGGAAAGATGGGATGTTATTTTGACAGTAATAATTAAATTAGTATTACCGTAGTTTGTTATAATAATTATGAATAATATGTTTTATATTCTAAAGATCATTGTACCTGATCAGAATACGTTTAAAAGTCTTAAAAAAAGGTGCAGTTTACTTTCGCAAATACGACCTACATCACGCCTAAAACACCTGCCCAGGTGTAAATTGCAAGCAAAACAGCTAAATTATTTTGTAAATTGTTCCACAAACAACAATCAAAGTAGTCAATGTATTTTGCCCTACGGTCTAGAATCATTTTGTAGATCAATTGTCTAGTTCACGACTCATAAGCGAGTTTTCCAATATTGTAGTGAGTGTATAGCGTCTATCACATAATGAATAGTGTATTATTGCTCGAGGTGGATTTGCCGACTATTTGGGAATGGACGTAATGCATGTGGCTGATATACTACAAATGAGTTTCATCACATGAGTACCTGCATATAGAAATAAGAAGGCAGAGGCTAAAGCTAGTGACAATGCATAGACCTCTAATATGTAGGGTCTGTGGACAAACTCCCGGGGAAAGCTTTATTTGAAATGATATATTCCCTTCTTTATTCTGTTCGTGCCGTGTGACACGTAAGGGCCCAAGCTACTTTTCCACTTGTCCCTTTCGTTAGCACACTCCCTTGCCTCAGTTCATGTTTTACATCCACCTTACTTTCTTTCCCTTTCAACAGTCCTTCTCAGTGTTATTTATGGCCTGTCAACCTTTGTTCTCATTTCTGGAGGCCAAATCAATGCAGCCATGCAACGGTGGTCATTTGGTGTTCTTAATACATGACCTATCAAATTCTATCGTCTTCTATTCACACCCAGACTTCTCTTAACAAGCATTCACAAGCAAATTTTTGCTATCAATGTTAAAAGATTTGAGGTATTGTATTTTCAAAAAACGTTCATGATCTCTCGTCGTCTAAAAATTAATGTGAATATCATAATTTGTATCAGCAGTGAAACCACATCATTGTACTTTTTTACGTTTTTAGATTCATCTTAGACATGTTAGATTGGAAGCAAATTCATGACAGTACGCGATAAGATCAATCAAAATGAGGACAACGTCGTGATTTTCAGATTTGGGCATCATTCATGATTAAGATCATGTATGTAACATTTGATGTTGATGAGGTCACCAAAATGTGATTTTAAAAAGCCGAATTAAAGTTGAAACACTGGTATTAACAAAATCAAAGAACAGACATCATGCAGTTATTGTTGCCTACATGTATGCAAACAACACAGGGACACTCACAATAGGCAATTGACCCCTACTGGTAGCGCTGTGTTGTAGATATAGGAAATGAACTAGTTAGCGTCATAATATATCAAAAAGTATAAATGCTATGATTTTATTACTTAGGCCTACTCTATGTTTCAATTACTTATTCTTTTCAAAATATCTAAATTTTCAACCCGGTACAACCTTTAATAACGGGGACCATACATTTGTATGAGAAAGAAATCCTACCATCTATCCAAATATGGTACTATACAAATTTAGTACTTTCTGTCAATCAAATATGGTTGATTCTCTACATGGCAATCTTTAAATCATTAAAATAGTCCTTATAATAACGGGGGACTACCTTGATGAGTAAATGACAGCAAACCAGTGAAAAATACCCTCAAAACTCGGTCAGTGTCAATAGCGTCATTATCGACTGGATTAGTCGACCGTAGCGGACAATTCGATCGCTCATTGGATTAATATTATCACGTGGTAATAAATTTGCATTGGACGATCGATTACAATAATGGTTTAGTACTGCATATCTCGGTTTAATCTTTAGGATTTATAATTTTAGGAAAACAAAAGAGGAAACAATGTTTGACAGGCCAATGGGGATGGGACAATGTGGTGATAATAACTATTGCACAGCTCCTTAACTTCTGATGACATAACAATATTAATGGTTTCCATTTGATGTTTACTAACTGTAGGACTATATTACCTAATAAAGACCATCAGTGTTGTAAGAGTTCAAGATGGTAATGTATTTCATCTTAATATTGATATTATTAAGAGCAATATATTTATAGTCACGCCGACCCTTATCGTGCAAGAATGATATTTCAACGAGTGCTAAGCGCATGATGCTGGCAAATGTGATGCGATCAAGCAAAATCAGTCGGAACTCGGCAATAATAAATTTTCAGTTTCTTACAGGATAGTAAAAAACATTTACAAAGCTGGATTTTGCAGAAAACCCCATTGAAATTCAACAGCCAGTTCCAAAGATATGAGCAATTAAAGAGTTTCCAAAACAAGAAGAAACAAAGGAAATATTTCCTTTATTTGGCTATATCTCAAAATCAATATTTCCGAGTTCCGACTGATTTTGCTTGATCGCATCACAAATTATCCACTGCTTTGCGACGTGAGTAAAGGTAATCAACAAATCATTCTCCGTTTGCCAAAGTATTGAGGAAGTCAGACGTCGGGTGACGAAACTGTCTGGTACCTGAGTAGAAAAACACAATATCTCAATACAACGAATAAATGCGATGACGAGACCTTGGTGGGAGTTCCTAAAGTATGCGAATAGAACATTAATTCCAAAAAATATTTGCATTTGAAATAATCCTAGTAGGCCTATTATTTGTATATGGTGCACAACTTGTAAGTTCCCCCTTATGCTTTTTAAAATAAATCGAAAATTATTTAACGAATTGTAAAATTGTAAAAAGTTATGAGTAACCTTATTTGTTTTACAAATCTGGGCTAATTTGTAGTGTCACACATCATTGCGTTTGGTCACAATGGTTCATTATGTAAAAAAAGAATGAGTTTTAAAAGTTCCACCTGAGTCCATAGGAGTCAATTGTCAAACAATACAGTATGTTAGGCCTGTCCATGTGTTTGTAATGGAAATAAAACTTAAAGTCTAGATGTTTAGTAGGGGGTGTGTCCTCCTGCACTGCAACGTCGTCGCCGCATGCTGTTTATTAAATTCCGGACCCGTTGCTGGTCCATGTTGCTCCATACATGTTGGATTGCTCGGGTTAGCTCTTGCAGTGTGGTTTCATTGATAAGGTTTTTTTAACATATCCCTTCCATCTCAGACATTTATCATTAAAAAGAAAAGAATTAAACACCTGCTTTGCTTTTGAAAAAGAAGAAGAAGAAGAATACCAAAAATTGAGTTTTCTTTTACAAACACATGAATATCCCTGGCCTACTGTATTGGTGGAGAGTTGAGTTCTATGGACTCAGATGCAACTTTTAACACTGTTTAAAACGGTATCTTTTGTTTATAATGAACCATTGTGACTGAACGTAATGACGCATGACGCTGAAATTTGGTCCAAATGTGTAAAACAATAAGGCTACCCAGATCTTTTTACAGGTTTGCATTTCGTCAAATATTTTTTGATTTATTTTAAAAAGTATTTAGGGGGGACCTTATAAGTTGTGGACCCTATATTATCGTTCTTGGTCATGCGTAAAAACACGGGTGTAATGCACGCTCAAATCAAAAATTGTTTGAACTTACTAGTGAACCTGCAGCTGTAATGGTCCTGTAGCGATTCTTTTTACCATCTTTAATCCCAATTGGATATACTTTAACATTTGACCCCATACAACCTTTGACCTCGAGTGATTTTGTTCATGCTCCCGTGATATGAAGAATACTTTTAGCCAGATTGGGGGGAAGTTTGAAATTTTGACCCCAGATGACCTTTGACCTCGGATGACCACACTTTTGTTTCGCACATATATTCCCCTCATATTAAGGATTCCACCCGCCAAGTTTGAGCCCGATCGGACAAAGTTTGAAATCCATGACCTTTGACCTTTGACCTCGGATGACCTCCATATAATGTTTTTCATGCTCCCCTCATACGAAGGATTCCACACACCAAAGTTTGAAATTTGACCCCTCCGTAATGACCTTTGACATCGGTTGACCTCGATTTTATTTCGGGCATACATTCCCCTCGTATCAAGGATTCCACCTACCAAATTTGGGCCCGATCGGACAAAGTACATGACCTTTGACCTTTAAAACTACCCGATAAACAGCGACCGCCAGTGACCCATCTATGTCTGAAATATTGGAACGATGCGTTTTTTTCTGATGAGGGCACAGGTGTTTTGATCTGCTGTCGAATAATAATTGTTGACGTCACAAAAAGTATCATAGAGACTAGGCCTTGCATATCATTGTGAATCTGGAACAGCGATCACATATCAAATTTGAGGATAATTGAACAAAATCAAAAAATTACATTTGAAGAAAAGTGCCGTTTATTTAAAACATGTCTAAAGGAATTTAAATTTAACTGTTTTGTTGCTTTATTGTTATGCTTTCATAAATATCTTGACCTATACCTTAGCTGAGCCGTATTGAATAATTTATTCTTGAACGTGTTGTTTATGTTTTCTTGATTTTAAAGTCCACATATTATTGAATGTTGATAATGATACGTTAATGAGAAACGTTCATTTTCAGCTTATTATTGTACAATTATAACAAATTGGAGCGTTGGAGGAATGTAAAATGACCCCGGGGGGGCACTCAACTTTGGAGGTGACGCGTATGTAGGGCTGTTAAGACCCCTTTTCAGCATCGCTGTCACCCAAAGACCCCATATTTTTTTACGAACACATGCTCGCTCCGCGCTCTGTCACCCGAAGACCCCCTATTTTTCCATTTGATCTGTCACCCAAAGACCCTTACAAGTTCAATTTGAACAGCAACTTTCATTTATCACTGATTTTGTTACTTATTTGAAAAAATAAAGAAATTTAAAGCCATTTAGAACTAGAAATTCGATTTTCGAGGTTTTTGTGGCGCTCTTTTGGTTCTCACCCAAAGATTCCATTTTAAAAAAAGGTCATGTTCTCACCCAATGACCCCATATTTTTTACATTTTGCTCTCACCGAATGCCAAAAATCATGCTCTCACCCAATGACCCCATATTTTTTACATGTTGCTCTCACCGAATGCCCCTTAGTGCGAAAGCGCCAGCCCTACACCTATATCCATTTCAAATTGAAGTGCCCCCCCCCCCCGGGAAAATGACACTACAACGGAGTCTCATGTAAATTTGTAGAGGAAGAATCAAAGCTACGGGGCTTTGAAATTCACCCTGAATTCAAACATGAAAGTTGACATTTATTGCTTTTAATTTTTAATGTAAGAACTATTTACTAAAGGTTTCGAGTTGTAGGTTGACGATGAAAAATACATAGTTGAAGCTTATTTGAAGGGAAATTACTTCAATTTATATACTCAGTGTAATAATTATGTATGCTCAGTGTTAAATGCACATATAAAAATGTGGGTCGAAAAGTGCAGGGACGTTGACTAGTGACATCCACAAGGACGACGCCTTTGTACGAATCAAACAAATGGAATTAAATTGTAGAGACAACGTTAAAAGATATTTTGAGTGCGGTCAATGATTCACAGCAGTTGAATAATATAATTATAGGCAAAACCGTTTTGTCTGTTATTATGTTATTAAGTACATCGGATACATAGGAGGATACGTCGGATGCATACATGCAGAAATGGCAAAGTTAAATCACAACACTTACGGGTATTTTAGAATTGCCGTATTTCAACGCAAATGACCATCTCTCTCTTCATATCCCGCATGGACTACTGTAACCCTCTGTTAAATGGTATCAAACAGGAAGATCTGAATCGTTTACAGAAGTTCCGAAACAAATGTGTCCGGCTGACTTACCAACAACCAAAATCTTGCCGTATCACCGATTGCTCACTAGAGAGATTGCGAAATTTACGTGAAACGTGACACGGGAACGCGAACGGCAAGCTACATTAGTCGAAAATCGGTTATTATGCCCTTTAGAGGGTGAAATCTATTGTGAATTGGTCAATCGTGGAATTACCGTAAGGCGATTACGTTGCGGTTGGTAGCAAAAAATGACGTTCCAAAATGACAAAAAAACGCATTATAAAATGTAGAAAAATGTTATGTTTGTCATGTTATGAAACAAATCAAAGTATCCTAATAGAACAAGTCCGACATGTAATAAAATCCATTTTGGGGGTTAAAATTTGATCTCGTATAGACAAGAAGAAGTGAACAAATTTCGATTTTTTTTCGACGCGAATTCGAACGGGCAGATTGCCTATTCATTTGTGTGTGGAAAATGCCGTCCAAAAATCAGCTTGCGAAGAGGCGTTTTAGGCAAGATTGTGTCGTGTTACGGCATAAATGCGGTATAATTGTCTGTTTGGGACGGGGAACAGAAGTTCGTGCAACGCTATTTTTCGCCTTGCTTTTTCGTTGTGCATTAAACATCTGTCAAAGTGTTTTGCTTATGGATACTATTCAGCAAACTCCAAAATGTTTTTAAAACATGATAATGCATGTGTTTTTGGTTTTAGTTAAAACGTTTTGATAACATATCGATGTATGTTTATATAAAAATCATGAAAACTCGTGTTATACTGATAATACAACAACATTTTAAGCCAAAATTCGAAATGCTATAGTAAAATATCATTTGGCAAACATATTTAAGTGTCTATTGTGTTAGAACGTTTATCAGCAAGTTTAGAACAAAGGGTTTTTGAATGTTATTAAAACTTTTAATGCCCTTGACTCTCACATAACCTTTAACCCGACATTTAACGTTTTCTGTAATATATTTGTGTTTGCTGGGTAGTAATCGAACTAGGCACATTAGATTATCTATTTTCATTTTGCATTAGAAAGTAAACAGGGTATTATTTATATGATAATGGAGTTTGTTTCTTGTTATTCGAATAATATACACCAAGACTTCCTAGGCATCCAACACCAAACTCTGTTTAGATTATTTAGACAAATAGCATACACGTGTGAACATAGGCCTATACTCATTTTCCAATAGCCCGCAAAACTCAAATATCGCTAATCTGGACTGAATCAGGTGGATGTCAGTTCATAAGAGCAATGTCGGGGATTATAGATCACAATTTTTCAATCGATGGGGAGAGATGAGGTCCCACCAGGTCCGACCGAGTCTCCTACACAGGTTACGCTCCCTGTGGAGGGCGGAACCAAACTGGCTGATGTGGAGACTAAGCCAGTTTGCGTCGGTCTGATACTCGTCTATCCTCGTCTTTGACCATGCGCAGATCTGGCTGGTCAGGAAGATATTTAATATCCCGAATTTATAATATGCCTGTATTGCCTACCAGTTCCACCGTATAACCGATTTGCTAGAGAATATTTGTTACCATGTTTAATAAATTCGTATTAATCGTATAATGAAATGTGGCCATGATGCAGTCATGTCTACAGTAGAATTCATCTCGACCTTTGCAGGACTTAACCCCATTAAAAGTTATTAAACCAAGATAACACTCATTGAAACAGCTCAACTGATTAAATCGGATCTTCTCTGGTTGTGCACAAGTGACTGTTTTCATGTGCGATATCGCAATAAAGCTGGTATTCATAGCTTCAGTTGGGTAACCGATTATAAAGGAAACGAAAGGAAACAATTTTATGTGTGGCTTTGTTCACGAAATCAGACAATGGCGTGCTTTTTGTAAACCAGCATTCTTGAAAATGAGCAACATAATGATTTTTGACTTAACACGGTTTGGAAATAATTTCTTCATATTTTTGGTGTTATCTGTCGTTTACATGTCCTTCCTAAAACACAAAAGTACGACCCTCTCCAAACACCTAAATTAGCTAAAAATTTAGGACATGTTACAAAACTATATTGTCTAGAATTTTAGAAGAGTACTTTTAATATTGGCCGGTTATTTTTCACACAGCGACGTTAACTAGGCAATGTACTATTACCTATAACATTAACTAAAACACCAAAGTACGAATATTTCCAAACATCTAAATTAGCTAAAAATTTAGGACATGTTAAAAACTATATTTTCTAGAACTTTAGAAGAGTACTTTTAATATTGGCCGGTTATTTTTCACACAGCGACGTTAACTAGTCATATCCCCATACTGTTAACGTAGGGCTATTTGTAAAGGTCACGCGTCAATGGGAAAGAGCACTGTGTATTGTGTATAGGAAAACGGACAGTAACTGCAGTATGGCCAAATGTATATTGTGTACATAGTGTGTGGATCCACTCTTCTACGGACTTGGCTACTAAGCATGTCGGGAAGGATATGGCGGTATGCTGACCTGGGTCAATATGTTCTGGGCAGATGAGGTCCCACCAACGACCTACGACCTTGTGTGCGATCATGTGTGACAGGCAATTCCCGATATAATAGAGATTACCTGACTGAATGCTTAGAGCATTATAGATACAGCCAGTCGTATTTGCATATCAATACCGAGGAAAGTAGTTCGATGAAAGAAGATAATCTTCCCTGGTTCGATGCACCCAAGGTGAATCAATGGGTGCTTCCTATTACCTTTAGATTATTTGTCTCAGCATAGCGCCATCATGATTGCAATTGTGTTTACACGTAGTCTTGGTTCAGACTCTATGCGGCTATCGCGAACATACTAGGAACGACGAGCGTTAGGACCGACACAAACTGGCTGTGTAGGAGGCTAGTTTGGGTGTGAACGGGACTATGACGTTCTACCGCAAAATGCAGAAATCCGTAACCCGTATGGCGTTTGCAGTGAACGCCTCTCCGCAATCTCTCTACTAACTTGCACTGGCTCCGTATTGAAAACTGCATCAAGTTCAAACTTCTCTGTGTACACTGAATGGACTCTGTCCCCGGTACATGAAAGATTGTCTGGTGGTGAAAAAACCTCGTCTTGGGTCAGTAACCACCCGTTCTTGTCACAACGTGAAACCTGAGGTCCCTAAGACACATAAATGTGCTGGAGACAGGGTCTTCTCATTGGCTGGCCTCAGAGCTTGGAATAATCTCCCAAATTACATTCGTAATTCTCCAACAGCAGTTGAAACCTTCAAATCTGCTCATCTGTTGCAGATTTCCTATGTTTAGTTTCTCTTGTTTTTTGCTGCTTTTTTTTATTGTGCTTTGAATCCAGCAGTAAAGGCTATAATCCAGCAGTAAAAGCTATAATTGGATGCACGATCATTCATAAAATAAAATATTGTACAGGTCCAATAAAATATGTTGATGCTCACAAAAGGGTGCGCTTCCTGCCTGTCAAGAACTTAAATATTTCGCCGGGTAGAAACATAAATATTTCGTTGTATCTCTATAATAACTATTCGAGAATAAATACCGTTTCACTTTAATAAGATTGTCATGCAGGTACATGTATTAATTATTGAAAATGATTAATGACTCCTAAGGTACTCGAAGACTTTGGTCACTACAGACTGCCCTCAGTTCATCATATGTGACCGTCCACGGCGAATGAGCCGTAAATTCCTCCGCCGGTCAATTTTGTTTTATTTCGTGTTTAAAAAATAAACATCATAAACTTAAAAATGGTATATCATTTGACTTCAAACGATGTTCAGAAGCGGAGTTATGGTTAGTTAAACTTTGCTCCTTCAACAAAATTATAGCTTTTTCGTTTCTATGTGTGTCTCTTTTCCACATTGCTGGCAATAAATATCAAACAGTCATAATTGGCGGTCATTTCAAATCATCCCCAAGCCAACGAGGTTTAAGAAGGTTCTCTCATTGTTAATTGTTGGTTATGCATACCTATACAAAATACAATGCCTGGTAACCCACGACTTGAAAAGGATTTAGCAAAAGCAAACAAAGACCAAAGCTATTAAAAGTTCTATAGCCATCTAAGGTAGAAGCTTATTATCCACTTCAATAATAGGATTATTGATTGGTGTTGTGACTATCAAAATAAGACAGATGTCGCGCCAGCTTAAGTGACCGATGAATACGACCTTCGTACACATTTTACACCATAACTCAGAATACAATTTAGGGAATTTACGGCTCGTTTGTGCTGCCGGGTCACATATGTCATATGTCGCTGTACTAAAAAAATGTACTAAAATTGAGTGAAATGCAAAGACTGGAAATTAATACCCCGTTTACATTGGGCAAAAGTCGTAATCGAATTCCAATGATGACTTGTATCATCATTCATTTGAAGTGAATTCGAATAAGTCGTCATTAATTACGACTTTCTGCTAATGTAAACGAACACGTTGTTGAATTCGTATTTACCTGCCGTAACCACTGGTAACAAACGAATTGAATAGTCGTGAATGCGTATTTGGAATCGAATTCAGCCGATGTAGTGTAAACACCGACCCATTTCAACTAGACAATCTAAATTGTACTCACCATTTACATCCATTCCCAAGAAATGTTATTATGTCCATCATAGCATTATATATCCAGTAAAAGACACACTAATATCAAAATTGATGCCTCATTATAGCAATGTTGATATATCACATGTATTTCAAAATGGATGCCTAAATTTGACCTCAACCAGGTAACCTATAACCTGACCTATGATGACCTATAGCTTTATAGAAATCTCTTTTCCAAACAACACATGATGGAGGCTATACAGTATTCAATTTGCTATACCATTCATTGTGGAAGATATATTTAGCGTGCATCACTAAACACAGTAAATAGTATAACAGTAGATAGTATAACAAAAGATATAATTTATTCTATTCAAGTACTACTTGAATTGAAAAAATGATGCCTTGTTATGAGGCATACATACTGAGTTACTATAATCCCATAGTAACAGGTAAACAAAAAAGTATATAGGGCAAAAATTGTATACTTAAATGATTTAAAAGCACCTTGTAGGTAGAGATATTTTATAAGTTCAGGGCATGAGGTGATGAACATATTTATGTACTTCATAAATTTGCAAGAAAAAAAAAGAATAGGGGTACTGATGAAAATCAGGGTATATAGCCCCTTAAGAGTATGTGATTAGACTCAGCGCCACCATCACCGCAGACAATAACTTCACATACGTGATTAAATATGAGAAAATACTTTATGCGAGATAAAGTATATTTAAGTGCTCGGATTGCCTGGGACATGAGAGCGATATAAATACACATTTCATGGCAAATTATTAAAAAATTATATTTTCGATATTTAAAATTTTCAAATGATCGTCGGCTTTTCCGCCCAGCTACATACACTTTAAATACATATCATTAGATTTATAAAGTTTACTTCAAGGACTGTTAAATATCAAAAATAATAATGCAATTCGATTTGCCTGGTGTACTCTCATGTCCCAGAAAAAATAATGTGCAAACGATGCTATCCGAGCCCTTAAATCATTAACAACTCTCAAACGGACACAAAGTGACTCTTGAAAATATACAATATCGTGTTGGGTCACAAATACTAACGGAAAGATGGGATGTTATGTTGACAGTAATTACCGTAGTTTGTTATGATATTAATAATATGTTTTATATTTTTGAGATCATTGTACCTGATCAAAATACGTTCTAAAGTCTTAAAATAAAGGTGCAGTTTACTTTCGCAAATTATACGACCTGCATCATATATTTTCTATCCTGTTAAGGAGAATCAATTTGATCTGTGAAATTGGTTTTGTTACACGCCTTAAACATCTGCTCAGGTGTAAATTGCAAGCAAAACAGCTAAATTATTGTTCCACAAACAACAGTCAAAGTAGTCAATGTATTTTGCCCTACGGTCTAGAATCATTTTGTAGATCAATTGTCTAGTTCACGAGTCATAAGCGAGTTTTCCAATCTTGTAATGAATGTATTTCACAAATGAATAGTGTATTATTGCCTGAGGTGGATGTGCCGACTATTTGGGAATGGACGTAATGCATGTGGCTGATATACTACAAATGAGTTTTATCACATAAGTGCCTGGATGTAGGAAAAAGTAGGTCGAGCTAAGGGACGCACCATTTGATACTCAGGGGGGTAGGAAGTTGGGGTCGGGGAAAGAAATTTTTTTCCCCCGCCAAAGGCGGCGAATTTTATTTTTTTTTTGCCGCCGAAGGCGGCATGTTTTTAAAAAATTTCATGCATTTATACACAGTTAGGTGGGGAAAGGTTTTTTTTGCTCATGTAGTGGGTGAAGTTTTTTGGAAAAACTTCCTACCCCCACCCTGAGAATCTAACGGTGCGTCCCTAAAGCTGGTGAAAAAGCACATACCTCTTTTTCCTAGGGTTTGTGGGCAAAGTCCCGGGAAAGGTTGAATTTGAAATTGTATACAGCTGCTTTAGAGGAGTATGAAACATAGTAAATTGATAAATAAGAGAGACTATATCAGTTCGGGGGCACTAGTAATTCACGGACGTCTTTGATTTCAAAGTCGGGTCAGCGATTTCACATATGGGGAGTCTGTGATATCACATACGTCGAGCTTTGTTGACAGCTGGCCACTCAATGCAGCACATCGGGACGAAACTGAGTGTATTAGAATAAGCAACTATGTCTACCTGTGCAAAAATTACATGTGCAAATTCTGACAAATGGTCCCAGAACACACTAAGACGAAGTATGAAAATATTTAAACGAAAAGACATCCTTCGATCCTCTTTGTCAATCTTTTTACTACTTTATTATAATGTGATAATAGCATTCATTTTGAAACCAATGTCAATATAAAACACTTAATCAATAGTTTTGTTAATAGACTACGAAGGGAATCATCATTCGTAGATTTTTATTTAGAGGAGTATCGCTATAAACATGCGCATAAGTACAAAAATGGCTCATAAACATGGTAGTAAAACGCTGTACTAAATTTATACGACTACTTTAAATTGAGTTAATATCAAGGCTCATTGTTTTATAAAGTCTTTAATAGGATATACGTCAACATCAAATGCAACTAAAAAGCGAGCGGTTCTATTTTATGACCCAATTATATGTGTACTTGGTATGAAAGCTCTAATGCTTATTACTAATCTAACGCACACGGCCCCATATTTTAAACTAGTGGGTGAACATTTACGGAATTCCTATATGTTTGAAATGACAACCCAGATTATTAGAGGATATTGCTTTGTATGCGATGTATTGTGTTTCATTTTCAGTGGTGTAAACAACGCCTTTTAAAAGCACTCTTCCGTATTTAATATCTTTTTATACCACACAGACCCTGGTGCAAAATCATCAAATGTTTGCCTTAATTGGCCCCCATAAATAACACACATTATTTCTAAAGTTTAAATAGGAAGGGGGCAATGAAATAAAAAGGAATCGTAAGCTTTATTTTACTGCAATGATCTCATAAAAAACATTAAAAAAATTCCCGATTTTTAAACCTACTTGGTGGGTTAACAAATACAAATTTGGCACCAATGTCCAGATTTCTCAGTTGGTCTTGGTAAGAGGTTAGATCTAAAGACCCGTTGATCCTATCAGGACATCGGAACCATTACACCCCAAGCGTGAGTACGCTCGGACCAACACTATTTAAAAAACAGGTTATTATTGTAAGAGAGAGGAGGCTAAAGTATCTGTAATGTTTTTGAGGGAACATGTATTCACAAGCAAATTATTACTAAGTTCAAACACTTTTAAGTATCTTATTTTCAAAAATAGATGTAGATGCCAGAAAGCTATATGACTTTAGAAAACCGAGTTTGAAAGTTGAAACACTGGGTATTAAAAATACAAAAAACATAAAAATTTCAATGGTATTCCATCTTATAACTCAAATTGACATCAATGATATTGCTCTCATTTTGCTCGATCGGCTCACATATTTTACTAAATTGGAACGAAACATATGAATGTGAATGTTCTGCAAAATATAAGGCTATGCGAATATAGTAACTCCACAGACCCATAGCCCGCGATTCTACACCAAATAATATGATTCTCTATTATATCACTCATACATAAATTCTAGACAGTTCATTGGTTGATTGCCATTTTCATTTTTACCATCAGCCTCTCCGTGTGATAGTTTTTACCATCATAGCGCTGCGCCGTACTGCGCCTGCGCCAGGTCGTGCGCTGACTTTTAGACTCGCCGATTTAGTTACGGGGTGGACATGAGAAAGGTTTTTAACACATGTAAACACAAAAATGACAGCCAGTGAAAAAAATCCACTGACTATCCAGGATTTGAACCTGGGACCTTCGGATCACCGGACCGATGCTCTACCAACTGAGCTAATAAGTCAGATGGAGAAGAGCAGTGATGTTATTATCTATAGGCCTTCAGTTTAATACCCGCCCTCTATCATCTTCTCATCCAAGAAGCTTTAAGAAAGAGGTTTGGAAATCATTCCGAAATCATATTCGAGACGGAGAAATAAAGTTTAATCTATGTGGTAAATTAAATATGAGAAAGGTTTTTAACACATGTCAACACATACATGTGTTCCTGGATAGTCAGTGGATTTTTTTACGGGGTGGACACCAAAATGTGAAGTATGTCACGGCAAAACATGGTGTTATGTTGATGAAAACATGTATTCCCTATCTTAAATAGTATTTTTAAGTAATAGAATTTATGTATGAGTGATATAAAACAAATATTAACTGTCTTAAATTCGTGTAGTGGTCGAAATATAATCACTCGGTCCGGCTCGTGGAATGGAACAATCCATCTTTCACCTCGTGATTATATTTCGACCATCACATTCATAGACAGTTAATCTGTATAGCTTTGCATGACACAGGCAGGTACACCCCCCCGTGGTGCAGTGCTAATAACTATTCCACAGCTCCTTAACCGCTGATAACATAACAATGGTTACGATCCAAATGTGCGCACGATCTTTTTAAATGAAAACAAGCCCGCTATTCAGCGGACCTTCTGGGTGACAGGTTCTCTGAATAGTGGGCCTTCTAAGTAACAGGTCTTCTTACGATCCAAATTTTAATATGCTCCGTGCACTTTCTTCACACTAAAGTTTTTGCGCGCTCCGCGCCTTAGTTCCGGCAAAGAATAACTTGTCTTGAGTATGTCAAGTGGAAGTGGGTCATAAAAATTTAGCCCGC
Source organism: Amphiura filiformis (assembly GCF_039555335.1). NCBI lineage: Eukaryota > Metazoa > Echinodermata > Ophiuroidea > Amphilepidida > Amphiuridae > Amphiura > Amphiura filiformis. Next base: position 52,288,379 of record NC_092634.1, on the reverse strand, counting down.
GATAGGGGATCATAAAAAATTGACTTCGGTCACCGACATGCATATCCCCTTATCCTGTGAGAATGATATTTCAAAGAGCGCTTTGCGACGTGAGTGAATAATGGTAGAATTGCACCAAAGGTGATCAGCAAATCATTCTCCGCTTGCCAAGGTATATTTAGAAATATTTAGGAAATCAGCCGTCGGATGACGAAACTGCCTGGTACGTGAGTAGAAAAAAGAAATGGATTTGTCCGCAATAGTACATTCTTTAACGAAAATTCGATGCCGAACACTTAGTGTGACTTCCTAAAGTAAGCGAATTGCACATTAATACAAAAAATATTGCGCATTATTTTGAACAAAATCTGAATATTACTTGTATTGTAGTTCGAGGCCATACGTAAAAGGTTTCACCGAAATTCATGCTACATGGACCACTGAATTAAATGGATTATGGTGCCAATTTTTCTGATAAGTACAAGGGGTACGGGTGTTTTGATCTGCTGTCGAATAATTGTTGACGTCATCTAGGTCTTACTCGATCATCAATGATAATTATTGAACTGTCTGTTAACTTTGTCGCCCTGTACATTTTAAATTTGAGTATTTTGAAAGAAATATCACTGTAAATAAAACGAGATGTCCGATATAGGTAGCCGTATCCCCACCTTTTCTCCATAAAAATCGAAATATTTATGACATTGGAATAACTGAATTTTTCTCATTAAAGCCATATTATTCGTTTGTAACATTTCCATAAGAAATAAGCATTCCTTGCATCACAAAATGTTAGTTTCATTGTCGAATAATTATGTCTCCTTTGAATTTTAACACGAACAGATGGGGCAAAGCAAAGAATGTATTTATGGTGTAGTTTTAGTGGTTAATAAATAAATAAATAAAAATGGTCTTACACTGCTCTCTTCCTCTGGTTTTCTCCCCTCTGTATCTCTCTCCCTCCATCTCTCTCCCCCTCTCTCTCATTACACTCTACACCTCTCCCCACTCTCTTCTAAAAAGACACAAAGATGAATTAGTGCTTTTAAAATATTATTAACGATTAAATGTTACATTTAGCAAATTATCTATAAACAGCAGGAAAAGCCACCAAGGAAGGTAACAAGTCAGATTTTACAGAATTTTACCAATGTATGCGTCTATGAATATTTTAGGTGTCATAATGAATGCAACTTTATGTCATTTGTTTTAGTTCAGCATATAAGCACATTGATGTAAAAAATCATAAAAGGAATAGGTTTTATATGAAACATTAGCCTTGAGTAATTAAATTTACTAGACTTCTACAAAATATCTTCAAATGATTGAGCGAAATGTTTAATACGATTGTCAGTCAGCAGAGCAGAACATTGTCTTTCTATATCATGGGTTAACGGAAATAATATACATACGCTAACACTAAAACTAATCAGTGATAGTTGACATACAAAGGTCTTATATGCTTGAAAAAAAATGTCATTTTAAGTTGATAAAGAGTGAACAGTTATTCGCAATAATGAGTGTTTATTGTTTTAAAATATCAAATTATGAACATTGGAAGTATTACTATATAACCAAGGTTTAATAACCTGGGTTTATATTCAAATTTATTGAATACGTTCATGCCAAGATCACGCTGTTGATTTAGATAAAGAGAAGTTTGTAAAGACTGATATATTTTGTGTACGTGAAAACCATATAGACATGGATGAAAATGCATATTTATAATTTTAGTATGTATTTCTTTTACTACTTATGCTTATTCAAACAAAGTTGCATGTAACATTACAGGCAAAGAACTAATCAACGAGATTTGGCATTTGTATTATTTTGCAGTATAATGCAAACTTCGGATGTGTATGCCCTATATCATATAACAGTGTACTTCGGTTATATTTATAAATACGCACGTGACCACCTCCGCGCTGCCATAACAGCTTATAGACAGTAAGTCTCGAAGTTTCAACATAGCGAGTGGTCTTCCTACACATTTGAATGCAAAGGCGGAACAACATGAGACTGCTGTCTAAATTGTCTATTTTGGTCAACTTTGTGATCATATTGTAAACATTTCCGTCGTTGAATATTTTTTCCGTCGTCAAATACTTTCAAAATGTTGTTTTTGATAACATATCACAAATTCGGAATTGCAAAATGTGTAATAATTTGGCAATTCAATTAATACTAAAATTTGATGATATTTATCTACAGATTTCCTATCCCTTTCTGTATTATAGTGGTCAATGCATGAGGATTTGGTCACGCTTGCGGGTCTTGGTATGTCGTGCCCATGGGTCACGTGCGTATTTATAAAAGCGCATTTTATAACCGAAGTACACCGTATAAGCAAAAATTTCGGATTTGGATAATAAATGACATCTGAGAAATTTATTTATAATTTGAAGAAGGGGAGGAAAGAAAAAAATGGCTAGTGGGATTCAAACTGGCTACCGCTGTTTTGTGTGACCAGTGCTCTACCATCTGAGCTATCCAGCCATATCATGGACGGCAATCCCAATTACCAATATCTTTACTCGGGCGCTGGTCAGGGCCATGAAACAGTTCTGTCAGGTGGCCGATGATCACGACCAAATACTTATAATATACCTGTACAGAGAGGTAATATTAAATGAAGGGGAGCAAAGAAAATTTAACTGAAGCGGAATTCGAACCGATTCCTCTGGTTTGCGTGACTATTGTTCTACCATAATGAGTTATCCAGCCATATCATGGACGGCGATCCCAATTAAGAATATCTGCAAAGATAGAAAGAGTGAGTAACAGAAATATTTCACTGGAATATAAACAAGACTATTCGTGAAGAAATTTTACTTAATTGTCTTGCTTGAAAATGATTAAAGGCTTTTGTGTATCATTTGTCCAGTACATATAGAGTGAAAATAGAGTGAAATACCTTACGGAAATGTATTGTGATTTCAAATATTTACCTATGTCTCGTCGAATATCTTTAAATTCTACTTGCCCTTTTGATCTCTATTGACCATCTCGGCAAGTAATGAAACTTTCAGCTGATCATCGCTGCAATGGCTAAATCTTAGTATTAGACTCGGTACCACCATGGTCGTAGAATTTCGTGATAGGATGAGACACAGCGCCGCCATGGCCGTAGAATTGCATGATAAGAATAAGTTTACATGTAAACGTGATCAAATTATAAGCAAGTACTCAATTTGTGGTAAATGGCCATTTAAATTATATATAAATTTCAAATGGACACAGCGTTACTCTTGAATTTGATATCTAAAAATAATTCCCGTTCGTGCTATACATTTGTAATATTAATATTGTTAAACACTGGGTTTACAAATACCAGCGAACCATTAGCATTTTCGTTTTTGACATAATATAGCAATAATTTTCATTAAAGCCATACACATTTTAATACACAAGAAGCTGTGGATAAAATTCATAAAATTAATAATAATAATAAAAAAGAAAGAACATGTGTTAGCAAATCTTGGCGGAATAATAGATTTATGACACAAATGAGAGTACAATGGCCGAGTTGCACGCAAAATGTAACGAAAATATTACACTCTAAAAGGCACACACGTAAAACTGTTTCCTTTTGCCGAGAAAAACGTATAAGTAAATAATGCAACATATCAATGTATTTTTTACTGTGTAAAATGGTTTCATAGTTTTTGAATATCGTTCATTTTCTTTCTTGTTCATTCTTTTTCCCAGCCGTAATTCGATTGGATAAACTGTCGATTATATGTTCTGTACAAATCAACACGTCTCTGTACGAATCCACATACTAACTGTTGATTCGTAGAAAATAATTTACAGTTTATTGAATAGACTGACGCCATAACAATGGTTTAATTTGAAATAATGTGAATGTCGGATGTTTCATCTGCTAAAAAACCTGTACCTGACCAAATACGTTCAAAGGTCTTCTAATTGCTATAAAGGTCTCATCATACTGTTCACGGAAGTATCATGTGTTTTTGTTATTATCATAGGTGAAGTCAATTTATCAACAAGATTGGTTTATCTCTCATATAGGTAAAAAGTAACATCCCTTAACATCTGAGCAGGTGTAAATTTCAAGCAAAATAATTAAATTATTTTGTAAATTGTTCCACAAACAACAATCAAGGCAGTCAATGCAGTTTGCCCTATGGTCTAAAATCGTAGAATATCAATTGTCTAGTTCACGAGTCATAAGCGAGCTTTCCAGCGAGTGTATGATGTCTTTCACAAATGAATATTATAGTATTGCTCGAAGTGGATTTGCTGATTGTTGGAACTTAACATTACTGGAAATTGAATGGGAATCGATTACATTTGTTACATAAAATATAATTCTACGTCGAATACACGGAGTCTGTAACTGCCTTTAACTCATGAAATCGATAGAGCAGATTGCTGTTATTGATAAATATACGTACAAAGGTAAATAGAATCTGCGCTTGTTGTATTTATTTTAAGACATGAAGCAGAGGTATGTTTATACCCTTCTTCTAACGAGGAGGCGGAACGATTACACGTAAAGGCGGTAGTATTTACTCCTTAATGTCGGGATAGTTCTAGGACCATCCTTTGCACTAATTCACGGTATTTGTTGTTGCATTCATATTAATATTTTTGGTATTTAAAAGTAGGGATTTCATTTTAAAAGCAAAAGGCAACAAATTGCATGTTTTACGCTATTAACAGGCAATCGGGGGGGTGGCCCATACTTGAGCAGTATCTGAATTTTGTTTTGATGGCACAATCACAGTATGGTATGATGTCAGAGTGACGTATCACAGAGACGGTTTGTACTTACTTTGGTACAATGGATGGAAGAGACACATAGCTATGCATATCAAGTACAACGTATAGGACGTATAATATAAGAAAACTTCTTAGCCAGGCAAGACTTTTCGTTTTTCTTTTTCAATCTTTTTTACTATTCCAGTCTAATGTGATAGTAGTATTAATTTTAAACCAATTTGTATGTTTTACGCTATTAACAGGCAATCGGGTGGCCCATACTTGAGCAGTATCTGAATTTTGTTTTGATGGCACAATCACAGTATGGTATGATGTCAGAGTGACGTATCACAGAGACGGTTTGTACTTACTTTGGTACAATGGATGGAAGAGACACATACCCAGCAAACACAAAACGTTTTCGACATCATTCGCAAAAGGTTATAAAAGGATGTCAGAAAACGTTTAAATGTCGGGTTATATAAAGGGTACATTAATGGTATAAAACGTTTTCATAACATTAAATAACATTTGTTGGTAATTTACTGCACAGCAAACACAAATGTTTTACAGAAAACATTTAAATGTCGGGTTATATAAAGGGTATAAAATCGTTTTAATAACATTCCAAAAACATTTTTGAAAACTTGGTACAAATCATTCTAAACAGAATGTTATTTTGGGGTTGAAAAATATTTTGCAAAAAATGTTTGCCCAAAATATTTACAATAACGTTTTTAAAATGTTTTCACGACCTTTATATAACCCGACATTTAAATGTTATTTAAACGTTTTGTAAAAAACATTTTAAGAACATTTCTGTGTTTGCTGGGTGCAAATATTTTAACATAATGTTATTTAAGTATTGACAAAATATTTGGCCAAAAATGTTTGCAAAAATAGTTTACAATGATATTTCAAAAACATTTTAAAAATATTGTTGTAGTGTGTTTTCATACAAAACGTTTTAAAACGATTTCATGACCTTTATATAACCCGACATTTTAATGTTATCAAAACATTTTTACATAAACCAAAACCCAAAATATAACTTATTTAAAACGTTTTAAAAACGTTTTTGTGTTTGCTGGGTAGCTATGCATATCAAGTACAACGTATAGGACGTATAATATAAGAAAACTTCTTAGCCAGGCAAGACTTTTCGTTTTTCTTTTTCAATCTTTTTACTATTCCAGTCTAATGTGATAGTAGTATTAATTTTAAACCAATTTGAATATAAAACACTAAACTCAATAGCTTTTTTCTAGACTACGAAGGAAATACGTATCAGTACTATCTGGAAGTCATAAACAAGGTAATAAAATCTTGTGTTAGATAACGTCTACATTAAATTGATATCTACTTTAAATTAATATCAAGGTTCCTTGTTTTATGGAATCTATATATAATAGAATGTACGTAAACATAAATGCAACTAAAAAGCGAAATTATGTGCTTGATATGAAAGTAATGTTTACAACTGCCGTCCCATATTCGAAGAACATACTGCAATATTTACACAATTCCGTTATATGAAGGACAATGCAGATTATAGGAGGAAATTGCATCTTATGCGAAGTAGTGTGTTTTAATTTCAATAGTAAACAACGCCCTAAGCACTCTTGTGATAGGGTATATTCAATAGGCATGAATAGCGACTTTAAACAGCATCGCAAGTTTAGAGTCATCCTTCCAGGGAATGAATACCAATGTTAACATAAGATGATATACACAAGGGGACGGAATAACAGGGAATTCATATTGTAAAAAAAGTTTAATGACCTATTGGGGAAGGAAGGAAAAAAAAAAAAAAACCACAAAAAAACCCACAAAATCTGTGTTGATTAATACAGCGATTTGTACCAATATAGACTTCTCAGTTGGTGAGATATCAGATCTAAAGATCCGGGGATCTATTCTTAGCACAAAATAAAAATCACCAATTATTAATATGCAGTATACTACAGTCATGGACAAAAGTTTGGAATATTTCTATTTTTTTGCATAGCCCTGTTTTTAAGTGCAGATTTCTTACCATCAATAACCCGTAAGCCATGCAAAATGGATCACGGGTGTCTGGCAATTCCATATCACACAATACGTAATGGCTTCTTATGCCTGACCAATGAACCACCGGGCATCTCTTTCGCAGTTATTTTAGCGATATGATTCATAAGGTTACATTGGCTTTGCATTACCACGAGAAGAAACCAGCTTTACTTTGTTGCATCGGTCTGTTGTATACGATATTTCTGATCATGGCGTGCGAGTTGAGCGCAGATTTATACGCACGCGTCATTGACCTACGTAATCGCGGCTACAAACAAAAGCATAGGCGTAGATCCTGGGGAGGATGGGGATACCACCCCCCAAATATTTTGCCAGGGGATGGTCCATACAATCACCCCCCCCCCATGTTGACGCCTGAATATGGGTTTCTGACCAAATAAACCTCGTATTTGCTCATTTTAGCCCCAAAAAGTTGAATTTTCTCGCGCTTCGCGCGCATTTATTCTACTTGTGCACCATATTTAATCAGTTAGCTTCAAAATAGCAAAAGTTTTCGTTCGCTTTGCGCGTATTTGTACCATAAACTTATTCTGTCGCCCAAAGGCGCTGGATTCACTATACTTCAAGAATTTTTTTCCAAACCCATTCCCCCAATGTCAAAAAGAAATCTACGCCACTGAACAAAAGGATATTGGTGCCGCGAAGTTTAGGAATTACATAAGGTGCAGTTTCTAAAATGTTGAAGTGACGTCGAGAGACCGGTACTACTATACCAAGACCAAGGTCGTATCGGCCCCGAAATGGCCACACGAAGCCTGCATCTCGGCTATGAACAGAATGGCTGAGGTCCATAAACATGCCTGTTACCAGGAAACTTACGAACAATAGACTGGTCAGTACAGGTTTCCGCAGAAGACGACCAATACGAAACCCGATACTTCTGCAAAGACATCGGCATACGCGCTTGCTTTGGTCACAGAGACATTGGAATTTGACAGTAGGCCACTGGCGAAATGTGATCTTCAGTGACGAGGCTTGGTTCCTCTTCTACAGATAAAATGGCCGATTCCAGATCCGGAGTACCGGAGACAGGATGGTCAAGCCCTGCTTGAGGATTGTATCCTGCCTAGAGTCCAGGGAGATGATGGTGGAATCATTTTGGGGAGCAATCAGTATGGGGAGCATTTCACAGTAGGTCGAAATCACACCTCTACATGCCAGAAGGACGCATAAACCGGGACCAATACCTGTATGTTCTTGATACAGTTATGCTTCCGTTTGCAAGAATAGACTTCGGGAACAATTTTTGTGATCCAAGATGACAACACCACGGCGCACAGAGCCCTACGCGTGAGGGAATTCCTTGAAAATGAGACTGTAGAACAACTGGACTGGCCGGATATGAACCCTAGTGAGAACTTATTGGCAGAAGTATCCCGCAGGTTAGGTAACATGGACAACCAACCAATCCCCCCTGCAGGAACTTAGACACGCCCTCATTGCTTGCTGGCGAGATATTCCACAAGGAACCTTGGCAACCCTGGTCGAGGGAATGTCACGTCGCGTACATGACATTGAGCTGGCAAGGGGTGGACACACAAAATATTGAGTTGTGCTTTCTCAATCAATATCACTGAGGTCACTGAGTCATTAGACTGATACAGGCTAGCAGAGATTTAGTGGCTCTTGATTCTTGAGAGTCGGTGTTGCTCTTGGTTTCTATTCAGATTGCTCCCGTTGTCCTGATATGGATGTCCTCCTTGCCAATAGTCAGAGTCTTTGTCAAGCATTTTGAGTCTAATATTGCCCCAGTCCTCATTATATAACCAACTTTGAGGTGTTTAAAAACTGGGTAATTGACTTACTAACAATTATGAAGATCATGTATCTGGTGAACATTTACGGAGAGACTTAACTTGGTTAAAAGTCTTGGAAACGTTTAGCATGCAAAACGCACTGACATCAAAACATATTAGAATGTGGTAAATACAGATTGATTGATCGCGCTTCTTTAAAATGTACATATATCAACGATAACTGTAATATTATTAAGATAATGCTTCAATTATGAATCAATCATGGGGAATACAGTACTCATTCTTTTTAAAAATTAGGTTCATGATACAAAAAGTTGACATTTTACGTTTAAAGACTTCCACAATGGTAAACTTCCACAATCTTTAAAATGAAAATCCTGATATTTATTTATTTATTTATTTATTTATTTATTTATTTATTTATTTATTTATTTATTTATTTATTTATTTATTATTATGATTTTTTTCCTTATATATTTTAAACGAAATATGAATAACAATAAGTTATTTTACGCGAGGTTTTTTTAAAAATCTTTTTACGTGAGGTACGTTGTTGTTGATATATCCTATGGTAATACTGTTTCTTGCAATCTTGATCATTATGAAGATGATGTTGTTGAACTTATCAATAAGTCTGCTAACAAAATTAGTCTCTTGGATCCAATAGCCACTTGGTATATCAAGCCAAATATGTCTGTTTTGTACCCATGATGCAATCATGTCTACAGTAGAATTCACCACGACCTTTGCAGGACTTAAACCCCATTAAAAGCTATTAAACCAAGATAACACTCATTGAAAACAGCTCAACTGATTAAATCAGATATTCTCTGGTTAAATCTACACTACACATGTTTCTGTTTTACCTGTGCAATGAGCAATGAGCTGGTATTATAGTTTCAGTTGGGTGAACGATTATAAAGCGAACTCAAGGTAACAATATTGTGTGGGCTTTTGTTTACGAAATGAGACAATAGTGTGCTTATTGTTAACCAGCGTTCTTGAAAATGAGAAGTATAATGGTTTGCAGACTTAACACGGTTTGGAAATAATTTCTTCATATTTTTGGTGTTATCTGTCGTTTACATATCCTTCCTAAAACACCAAAGTGCGAATATTTCCAAACACCTAAATTAGCTAAAAATTTAGGACATGTTACAAAACTATATTTTCTAGAATTTCAGAGAATACTTTAAATATTGTCCGGTTATTTTTCACACAGTGACGTTAACTAGGCAATTGCCTATACTTCTAACATACACTACTTGTAGAGGTCACGCGTGAATTATGAGAGCTCTGTGTATTGTGTATAGGAAAACGGACAGTAACTGCAGTATGCTGTAACACCCCGTATTATTATAAATCTCTTTCTACAGGGTTGTTTCCAAACACACTGAAGCAAGCTATTATTAACCCACTAAGATTTTTTATCCGCCATAAAATCAAACGCACGTATTTACGCCCAAACAACCTAAGCTAATCGCTCATTTTAGTGTTAATATTATTACCCCTGCACCTTACGTTACCCGGGGGTACGATCGTCCATTATCATTGGAAATTATCAATTGTCAATTTTTTGTTTTATTTCAATTATTATATTCATTCTTATTTATTTGCCGGATTGGAGGCAAAAACACTCGAAGTGTTTGAATAATAAGCATAAAGCAGTAAAAATACAAATATAAATGTATTTCATCGACTGGAATAAATTTCAATATAAAACCAAGATTGAATTGCAAAAGTACTTTCAATGTTCACATATGTGTTCAAACAATAATGCAGCATTATTATGAATATTCAGTACTTATCACCAAAAGATTAAAATGATGACTTTATTTTTCACGCATATTTGACCTTTGTGTGTCAAAATTTTACTGATTAATTTTGGACGTTTGGACGTAACGCCTGCATTTTTGTGGTCGGTAAATGGTCGGTCAAACAATAATACTGTGCAAACGTCGCTATCCGAGCCCTTAACCGTGATATTCAAAAGACAACGTTTAGCGCTGCTGACTGACAATTGCAACATAATTTACACTCAATCATCAGAGATTTCTAGAAATCTAGTCAATTTAACTACTCGATATTATTAATGTTTAATATAAAAACATAATTTTTAACATTAATGTGCTTATGATGACACAAGGTTGCATTAGTAATGACACCTGAAATATTCGTAAACACGTACGATGGTAAATTCCCGGAATGACGGTTCGTTTCCTTCCACGATTGCACATCGTGCTGTATAAAGAAAAGTTACTATAATTCTAATTATAACGTAACATTTCATCTATTACTTAGAATCCTAAAATTAAGATGCCAAGGCATTAAATTCCAAATATATTCCAAAGAAAGTAGTGTAAGACATTTTTGTGAATATTTCAGAGAAAATTAAGCTATATTTGACATTTCATTATTTATCATGGGATTTCAGTGATATACCCATTAGCTTCGAAGCCATTAAGGTTGAAAAATTACGAAATAATTAAATTGTGAATGATATTTCGATTAGACGTTGTTATCCATTATCTATGTTTGCAGTTCTTCTGAAAAGTGCATTATACATTAAATGATTCGCTTTTTAAAATATTGTCTGTTTTCATATTCATTTCTCGCATGGTTTGTTTGTTCAGTGTCCGAGTGAACACGACTTTCAACATAATTATACTAGTTAGGCGAGCATTGATAAAAGGTAAACAATACGGATATGAATTAACATATCATATCGAGTATGTTGGTGTTTGAAACGAACGAAACTGTGAACGAGTTTGTAATAATGCAAATATACAAACCTGGATTCAAACAACTTCAACATTTATGTGATGCTGAAATCATATGAGCTCCAATTCACCTTTTTAGCGAATCTCATAAGACATTGCATATTACGCCTTATAGAACGATGAGCACATATTTATTGCGCAATTCATCGATGATCATGATCAACATACGCAGTAAAGATGTGCTCATCTGTGACACGTCATCATGGGTAAATACGCAAAGGCTTATGGGATTTACCGAAAACGTGAATTTATTTTTTTGTAATTTAATTTTTTGTTCCCTTTTTAAACTTTAAAATTAAACTTATTCCTCCTATGACGTACGCATAACAGAGACATATGGAAATTTACATGAAACAAAAAAGGCAAAAAAAAAAAAGTAATCATCACCTTTTTGAAGCCCATAATCCCAATTCTGAGAATCAAAACTTCAAACTGAATAGGAAAACTGGACCTAATTATGTTGTGCACACGTTGAAAACCTCATTTGTGTCAATATAACTAAATTGGTCCCATAACCCTTTTAATGAAAAATGTAGATTGTAAAGGTACTCTCTAAAGCTTCGCAACTCGGTGCAATAAGACATTCTCTTGCATGTGATAAAAATTGTGTTGCGTTCTTCCAAAAAGGGTTCAGCAATGCGTCTAGCATAGAGTTTTGAGAAGGCTAAATGTACGAGCGTGAGTAATAATGTAAGTATAATTTTACAGGTATCTAAAACAACAGAAAGATAATCAACTTAGATTTATTTAAGATTTAAATTTGTTGATTTCATCACGTATTCAATTGGATGAATATGGACTGCTACTCCTAATCTATTGAGTTTCATGCTTATTTTTCAATTCCTTATGCAATGCATGAAAAGACAGAAAAACGATATTGAAGATACCATGTATTCAGTCATATTAACTTTTCAGCCTTATAGCATACAAAAGCCAACGAAAACTTTCAGCTCTAATACAGTAAGCCCCTGTATATCCTAAACAAAGATAAATATGTCAAAATTAAAACCAGCAGCCAAAGCTTATACCCTATAGCTCTTGTTGAATTTGGTTTAAAATTAAAGAAACTGTGATCTAAAACTCAAGAAATTAATGAAATCAAAAGTTGCACTTTCATGTTCTGGTCAATGGAAAGCACAGCGCTAGTTCTCTTGTTTGAGAACGCTTTGTGTACAAATCAATAGGGCATGCAAAGGAGGAAAACTGCAACTTTTGAATTTGTTTCTTCATTGGGTTTTGGATCATTGTGGCTTTATCTTGATCGATTTTAACGAATTAGGTCTTAAATCCGAGCTAAAAGATGCAGCTATTTGCTTTTGGTTTTAATTATGACATATCTGTCTTTGTTTAGGATATACAGGGGTAAAAATAACTGGTACTTTAATTGTTTTGTAGACTGTATTTCACATTTTGATGGGACTGAGGTGTGGGGATAAGGCTGTTGACATACACGTTCTCCGTTAATGTAAATCGGTTGTCAGTGCAGGCCGGGGCCAACGTGGCAGGGGTGGGGGTGTTGGGGTGGGGTACATTTGGGCTAAATTTCCCAACTGTCCTGCTGACCTACTGAAATGACTGAACGAGACAAATGCGCGAAATTGCAATAATAAAATGAGCCAAACTCAATTGCGGTCTAACACCGAAGAAAGGAAGATGAATGCTACAATATTACAACTTTTGGTAAATTTTTCCCGCGAAGCAGGGGTGATTACCTCTCCCGCCCGTTTGGTACGCCTGTGGGTTGTTTGGTACGCGCGCCGTGGGTTGTGTTATCATTTTTATATATTTAAACAACAATCCAAGGTAACTAATACATGTAATAGTATGCACTAATTTTATTTATGAAAAATATTTTTAAAATAATTGAAAATCTGCTTTGCTGATATGTTAATTTACTATTTTAAGGGGCGGGGTATGAACGTTTGGACAGTATTTTTTGTGGGACATGTGAGCATATCGGAAAAATCGATTTGCATTCTGAATACGCAGAATGTTCTTCAAATAAATTTGATTTTTTGAAATTCGCGATGTAATACACATTTTATGGCAAATTATAAAAAAATGATATCTAAAAGTCCTAGAAGTAAACTTTATACATCTATCGATATGTACTTAAAGTGTAAGTAGCTGTGATGAAAAGCTAAAGATCTTTTGTATCGGATTTTTTCCCCCAAACACCAAAAAAAAAAAATATGAAAGGTTAAAATTCTCGACTGATCATCGGCTTTTCATCCAAGCTATATATACTTAACATATCATTAGATTCAGAAAGTTTACTTCGCGGACTGTTAAATATCACAAATTAAAAAAAAAATCCAATTTTAATAAAAATATATTGACGATATACATTCCCCCCCCAAAAAAAAAGACCTAAGAGTTTTAGTTTTTTTAATTATTTGATTTTATGGGTTTTTGAAAATTATTTGATATCAGAAGGACATTCCTCGTATTCAGAATGCAATTCGATATATCTAATGTACTAACATCTGTATCTAACAAAAAATACTTTTCAAACGTTCATACCAGAGCCTTTTTAAAATGCGTGTAATTTTAATATTCGGAACACGCCTGTACAAAGTCGTAATAAAGCCATCAGTTTTCTTCAGCTCACACTAAACAATGTAATTGAAAATGCAAAAAACAGGTGGGGTGCAAAAGATAGCGTATTATTTCTGCTTTAAAGATGCATACATGTCAGGCGAATTTCATGCAATTCATGAGCGATTTATTGAGTGAGTTAAATTTGAAATGGAATGACTAGATGGGTTATAATCAAAAGTTTATGATTTTGTTGTTGTTCATATTTGTTCACTGGAATAAAGAACAAAATAGAAACAGTCGAATGTCTGATGTTGATTAGCGACGATTGAGAAAGAAAAGCAAACCAATCTAAAAGCGTGTGTAGGGCTGCCATCTATTAATAATGCGTATCATTATATTTGCAAACAGCAGAACAATGCAAAAGATACGCAATAGAAAAATCTGTGCAATTAATTTCAAAAATACCTTATTATACTAAAATGATTTGCACGTACTATTCACGGTTACACAATGTTAAATTAATTATAATAAACCTAGTAAAGTAGAAGTGGGCTTTTTGAAAACCGTTGTTAATATCACCTAATATAGGTAATGTCACATGGTTATAAATATATAAAGCTGCTATTCTATCCTGTGGAATATAGAATCCTGTGGTAACATTGTTGTTTGTTTATTCTGGTAGGATATTCACGCATGTTTCTAAACATATGAGCTTATACATAATCCAGCGGATGTTTGCATGTTTCGATACAGTAATGCCCATCCGATTCTCATCCTGAAAATAATGTATTTTTGTTTAGTAAATTTATTTTGGGGGATCGGATAGCAACGTTTACAGGGTTATTTTTTGTGGGACATGGGAGCACATAATAAACATCAAATTGCATTCTGAATACGAGGAATGTCCTTCTGATATCAAATAATTTTCAAAAACCATAAAATCAAATAATTAAAAGAACTAAAACTTTTAGGTGTTTTGGGGGAAAATGTATATCTACAATACATACACTTTAAGTACATATTATTAGATTTTAATGTTTACTTCTAGGATTGTTAAATATCAAAAATATCAATTTGTAATAATCTGCCATAAAATTTGTTTTATATCGCGAATTAAAAAATAAATCGACATTATTTGATATCCGAAAGACATTCCTCGTATTCAGAATGTAATTCAATTGGTGTGTCTGATGTACTCTCAGGTCCCACAAACATACCGTGCAAACGTTGCTATCCGATGCCTTAACTTATAAATGCCACGGGTGTCAATCAAGTCACAACTTTACACGCTATCGTAAATTCACGTCAGTGCGCGCCAGTCACGTATTACGCAAAGCGCTGCGCCGAACTACGTGTACGCCATTAAATCTAGTCATCTCACTAAAATGATCATAATGAATGATTCTATAGCTAGTTTTATAATAATCATATCAATCATTTTAGTGCAGTGATAGCGCCATGTGTTGTTATTAAGTTTATGCCGTAGATAAAACGTTTTGAAGCTATATTTGACACCATAGAATATAAAAACATGAAATTTGATAAATAAGGTAACTTAAGGTTACCCAAACGTAATAACAACAGACGACGCTATCACTGCACTAAAATGATTGGTATGATCATTTAAAGACCAGTTGTAGAATGATTAATATGATCATTTTAATAAGGAGACTGGGTAAATCTGGATGAGTCTTAATTAACAAAGTATATTAGTAACTGTGAATTGTTTTAAAGCCTTTTAAGACCAAAATGTGTTAGTTTTGGATTAAAAAATGGAATACGGTTACCGGTTCATTTGAATTGTATTTTGTTGATATTTTGTTATTAAGTACATTAATAGCCCAAATCCACCGAGACATGTTAATGCAAAAACTAAGTATCATTAAACTCAACCAGTGGGAATTGTGGATTCAGGACATTCAAGTTAAAAACAGAACATGAGGAAATCGAAACATCCTTCTTTTATAATAGAACATTTTTGCCCAAAGTGATACAAATAAACTCTACAGCGACGCTTTACATCTATTCAAGTACTATCCTCTTATCACAAGACACAAGCATCAACGGTTATATTAAATTGTTATTATTGTAATAGGGAAACTTTGATATATTCTGTTAATATTAACATCAAAACAAACTCACCTGCAATGTCGATCATCTTTTTAAATAGGTAAAGTCAGTGATATAATCTTCAGCACAAGAAACAAACCGACAAACGAATGCAGTTAAAATGGTTGTTATATCTGTGAAATTTGGAGAAAAAATTATCAAAAACTATAAATGTCTTCTGTTAGGTTGAAGTAATAGTCATGTAATCTTCAATACAATCGGCAAACGAATGCTGTTAAAATGATTGTTATATCTGTGAAATTTGAAGGAAAAATTGATCAAAAGCTATAAATATCTTCTATTGGGCTGAAAAAAACCCACCAATATTGATTTGTTCTGTTTTTATTTATCATTATTATCCTACCTGTTTTATTTATAATGTCACATTCAAGTTCATTGCCACCATTTCATAATCGAACCATTCATGATCGAATATGTATTGAGGAAAATGACTAACAAATCAGAGCAATATTTCAAAAATTTTCCACACAATTGTATGTTCTATATTCATTGCCATTTTATAACGTTAAAACTCAATCTCAGACGGTTCTTGCCTTAAAGCGTCTGGGCATACTTTGTTACGTCCATACATCAAGATACAGGATATAAGTCAAGATATAGAAATAGGCCCGCCCGCGCATGACTCAAAAACCCACCACTTTCAACACTTTTGACTTCAAATTTAACTTCAATGACACTGACAACAACAATAGATCAATTCAATTCAGTATCAAAATGGTTCATCAAAATGAATGCAAACACTACATCCAGATATCTCTGACAACATTGATTTATGCCCTGATAACACAGACTATTACAGCGTGAATACGCGGAGAGAACTTCAACATGATAAAATTATTTTGCGAGAAGCATTAGATTGTATTGTATTTGATTGTATTATCGAATACTAACTAATGGAATACCATTTGTAGGTACTCAGCCAGTCATATTGCAAGGACATAGATCGTATTGGTTCACTTACTTCAACACGATGATAGCTATTTAAAGATAAGTCTTTACTTATATAGATTGGCTGGAAATATCATCATCTGACGCCATTGTGGGCGGTATACCGTAAACGTTCGCCTAATGGCGCTTTTGGATTCTTAGAAATGTGAG
Organism: Amphiura filiformis; assembly: GCF_039555335.1. NCBI lineage: Eukaryota > Metazoa > Echinodermata > Ophiuroidea > Amphilepidida > Amphiuridae > Amphiura > Amphiura filiformis. The sequence continues at coordinate 52,271,299 of NC_092634.1, read as the reverse complement.
AGCGCCATCCTTGTAAAATCTCAACAGCATTAAGGATACGTGTATGTTAAATTGAGCAACCTGGACATAATGCCTCAGAAAAAATATCGTGACATGACCCAATACTTTAGGTCACTAGGTTAGTTGCTAGCGCAGCAAATGTTTTGGGGTTTCTTCATGTATTCTTTCTCAAAGTGCCATTGGACTTAATTTGTAAATCGATTCATACGTTATACCTAACTCATTTTGGTAAATCTTTTTATAACATTGTAATTTCTTCATATTTTTTTTAAATTCTTCAGTTCAAAATTACACCCTTCTATAGTCTGACCCGTTAGCTCAGTCGGTAGAGGGTGCGCCTTGAATGGTAAATGGTACTTGTTCGAATCTTGATTTCTGACCCCACTTTTATGTGAAGAAGGGTCAAGAAATATTTTTGGATTTTGTCCCCATTTTACGAACGAATATTGTGATTTTTTTTTAATTTAATTTTAATTTTCTTATTTTTTTTTAGATAAATAGGCACTGCGAACAAACGGCAACAAAAACCGCTGACAAAATTTGCTCCACCTGCTACCTATCAAATTGTGTAACTACATTACTTTATTCATTTATGCATTATAAATGATCAGCTATTTTTTCTTTTCTTAAAAGGATCGAACCCAAGTAGATCAGACCATTGATCATATAACTATCAGACCACGAAGTAGTTACGTAACTCCGTGATGGTATCGGAACCAAGCACTGTTTGTATGGCGATCATTACGATCACGCTATTTTGGTATGCCTTTTTTGTGTACTGATTGTTTCGATCGTTGTTCATTACTTAAGCGCGTGATCCCGTTGACATAGTAACATTACGTAACTTCGATACCGGGCTTCGATACTGAATAGTTGTTGAGTGCACATAATATGGAAAGCCATTGGGGTATTGTGTGCCTTCCAAAGCGCCTTATATAACATGTTCTCAATGGAGCGTGTTTATAGTGAGACAATCTTTCCGTTATTTAGCTAAACTACCGCGTAGTCTAGATTTGCAATGGTTAGTAAAACATAAACAAATATAGACTGCGTGGCAGTCCAGCTAAATACCGTATAATCTGGCTCACTATAAACACGCTCATTGTCTTGTGGAATCCTAGCCAGTATTCAATGATAGCTATAGAGGCCTTGCGTTTATCGATTGGCTCCAAACAAAGGATTTGAACCGGTTTTTTCCCTGTAATCATGGCGCGATGCAGTCCATTCAATCAAATGTTGTCATCAACCTATTTGATCGTAGTGCATTTTGTTATGTGTGTGAGACGAACTGTCGCGGTAGATACAATCATGCTTTTGTTGAATGTATTTGAGTAGTCCGCCATATTTACGGGATGATACGTCATATGCACAGCCTCTATTCAGTTGGTCGTGGTATGATTTTGTTCGTTCACTCATTCAAATTTTATTTATATCATTTGAAGACTGAGCCTATTATGATACATTCTCCGTGGAACAGTTTCAAACAAATATAGCTAGGGATTATTGGGGCAGAGGTTATCTTTTGAATCCTCTTAGAGGGCTATCATTGTTTTCGGAAGGGGGGTCCCAAATTTACAAAAAGTCTGCGTCAATAAAATTGCGCACCCCCTATTTCGGCAACAAAAATGTTATGATCCCAAACCCCAAAATTATATTGAAATCAGTCTTTTTGAATAAAATAACACACTTTCTGTGGTCATCGTGTGACTACCTCATTTTGGTCATAAAACATTTTATGACCCCCTCCTATTATTCTTTCCAAGACTTTATGACCCCCGTATATTTGGGACCCCCCCCCCCCCTTCGAATAAAATGATATACCTCTTATGACCACTGATGCATAGGCAAGGACACTCGCGCGAATTTAAAGATTTGTCGTACGCGACAGTTCGTCTCACACACATAACAAATGCCTATACAATCAAATAGGTTAATTACAACATTTGATTGAATGGATTAAGTTACTCTAAAATGAAACGATAAAAACAAAGAATCATGAAAAAAGACACATAAAAGATAAAATAATAAAAATATATAAACAATATTAAAGATAAAATCAAGAAAATAGAGAATAAAATTTCCTCAAATCAGAAAAAAAAACATTGACAGACATCATAATCTGTCAGAAATTACTACATGAGCTTCGAACCATCAATCTTCTCCACAAGTTCTCTTTGTCCTCGCACTATAGTCTAATGCTCTGCTCACTGGGCCACAACGTATCAGGTGAATGACTACCGCATTAGGCCCTATCATGAACAAGTTTGTTCGATCTTGTTCATAATTGTATGTGTCGATAGGTTTCACCCTTTAACTACACGTACCCTTAATGATCAGTGATAATAGTCGGCTTTTACAGGGATGGCGCTCTCTCATTTCCATGAACTCTATAGCGCCATTAGGCGAACGTTTACGTAGGGTGGAATAGCGTCACGAAATCCTTGAGATTTTTAAAATTTGGCGGAGTTATTATCCGATTTTAAAAGACACCTTTTGGTAACAAAGGTGTCTTTTAAAAACAGAGGAGTTTACATTGAAGAAGCTATGGCAGTAAATGTAAATATCCGTGTTAATGTTAACATTATCTCTAAAGCATCACCAAATGTAATTGAAATGATTTATCAGTCTAGTCTGAACGACTAATAGATACTGTGGGTGTTTAACAAAATATATAGGTGTCTATATATATGTGATTTCAATGCGTCTTTGAATAAATTCATGACAAATAATTAATTTGATTGCGGTGGCCTTCCAAAATTTATTTCAAAATATATTGTGTTTAACAAAATGTATAGGTGTCTAGTCTATATATATGTGATTTCAATGCGTCTTTGAATAAATTCATGACAAATAATTAATTTGATTGCGGTGGCCTTCTAAAATTTATTTAAAAATATATTTTGTTTTTCAACTTGTGCCTAACATTATAAACATCGTTTGTTTTTATTAAAGCTGGAACAAAAGCCAACTTTTCTTTCAAAGCCAAATTCATATTGAATGTTTTTTTTTATTAAATTGCTCCGCACCACAAGTTAAATGGTGCTTTATTACCACAATATCACAGAGGCGAGAGAAAACAGAGAGCGTACCACCAGTCAAAGTCTCGGTGTATTGTATACGGTGAGTTATCGTATATTCATGAGGGCCGATTGTTCGATCGTGCCAGGCGGCATAGGATAGGAAGCGCAACACGTGACGTACGAGGCTGGCGAAGATACAGGGCTGACAGCCCCATTCAAAATACACGGTTAGCAATTACAAATGGAAAATTAACATACTTGCAGTGTGGTACACGGTCGTACCCCGACGGTTTTAGAGTAAGATGATTATGTGTTAATCCAATGGCGACCTCAAAATTGGCGATATCGCTTCCATCACCGCCTGGATCGTGCCGTGTCAAACAGTCACGCCAGCGCTGCGTGCCTTCGCGTATACGCGATAGAGCGTTGCATGCTTTCGCGATTACGCGATAGACCATGAAAATACGCGGGGGTAATTGAAAGTCAATGAATGATAACTCGAACAAGATGAAATGGTGATAAAAGGGTGCAAGCAGACAGACAGGCTTGTCCAAGGTATAGTAGAGAATGGCGTCCGGTGCTGAAATGGGAATATTTGGCCTGACTCAAAAGTAGCGTCCGCAAAATATTTTTTTGGGTATCTCAGAGACCTACTGGTTCAGAATTTAGCGGGTGCAACCCTGGTACCCTTGGCCAAAAATTACCCCATAGGGTTATATATATAGGGGTCAAATATTGAGTTCAAATAACACTTCAAAGTATATCAAATTATTCGTCTAGGTCCAAGGATCATCAATTTCTAGACGAATAGTTTGATACACTTTGAAGTGATATTTGAACACTTTCAATTGTTGACCCCTATGTAACCCTATGGGGTCAATTTTGGGTGTCATTTATTTCTAAATGCCCAAGGGTGACAGAGTAGTACCCGCCAGATTCTGAATTGGTAGGTCTCGGAGATATAGAAAACACAAGAAAACATTGTGCGGACGCTATTTTCAGGTTTTTGGGCACCAGCCCGACGGGGGTAGTGAACTCAATGATACAGACACCGGTGACACAACCAACGTACACAATTGGTATATCGTCAACCAGTCAATACTGGGGTTCCATAACTTTTGATTCATATTAGCCTATAAGTCTGATAAGGGACACGATCATATTTGAAAAGCCCATGTGTTAATCTAAATGAGTTGTCCACCCCATCAACGACAGAAAAGTACCAACTATATATAAAAAAAGTAAAGGAAACGATCCTGTATAAACAGTGATCGGAGTGCCCATCTCTCTTTCATTGGCGATTGGGCCAGACTCCTCCGTGTAATGTTGCTATAGGGGGATCCCTACACCTCCTCTACAGCGAGTCTGGTACCTTCCCAGCATTTAAGAATGCCGGTACCCATTTAAACACCTGGGTGGAGAGGAGTAATAGAGATAAAAGTGCCTTACTCAAGGGCACAACACGATGGCGTCGCCGGGGCTCGAACCCGCAAACTTCCGATTATGAGTCAGTGACCGTTCCGCTAGGCCACCGTGCTCCACTTATAGGAATGGTCTATATCGAACTGTTCTCCTTCTATTGACATGACAGAGAGCAACAAGTTCAGTTTATCCACGGTGCCATATCATGTGATTCTGTATAAAACTATTATTTTCTAGTGTTATCAAAACTATATATATGTTCGGTTTAAAACAATTTTTTGTGTTTCTTTATATTTTTTGTTCGTATGTTTTTATGTTTGTTTTCTTGGGACTTTGTTTGTTTGTTTGTTCCAAATGTGATATTTGAATACTTTGAAGCAGCAAGTGTAATAGCAACAAGTGTTGGGCATTGATTAGTAATTGTTCTAGAATTTGCTGAGAATTACTATTGAAAATCCATGTTTTTACTCACAAGCCAGACAGTTTCGTCACCCGACGGCTGACTTCCTTAAGCATAAATATTTCCTAATATACTTTGGCAAATGGAGAATGATTTGTTGATTACCTTCACTCACGTCGCAAAGCAGAGAATAATTTGCCAGCATCATGCGCTTAGCACTCGTTGAAATATCATTCTCGCACGATAAGGGTCGGCGTGACTATAAATATATTGCTCTTAATAACGTCAATAAGATGAAGTACATTACCATCATGTTCTAAATGTTTATTCCCGAGAGAGAGTTTCAACCCTTACGACACCGAAGGTCTTTACAAAATATAGTTTAGGGAAGTGTAATATTTATGTGTACCGGGGTGGTGAATTCTCAAAGTGGTCTGCCAAAAATCGCTTACCTCCCCATTTGACCGTGCCAAAAAACCCTTTACTCTTTTTTTTCCTCTTCACTCATGCTAGATTTTGGGGAACATTTTGCCTATTTTGAACGTGTTTCAAACGTTTTCCTACACCTTTTAGGGCGTAAATATGGAAATGGTTTTAAAAATATCTGTGCCAAAAATCGCTTGCTGCCCTTTCGACCTGCCAAAATGGCTTGTCACTCCTTCGACCTACCAACAAATTATTGCCTCTTTTGGCCTGCCAAAATATTTTGCCCCTATAATTCACTACCCAGGGGTACACATAATTGCATCACCCCTTTATAAGCTTATAACTATCAAAGCGGAATTTAAAACTGTAGTCAGCGACACTTGTTTTAAGTTTCATTCGAATGTTCACATTATCCTGATGTTTCAAGTAAAGAATCATGTCTGATTGGGTGGGGGACACAAGCTTTTTTTGGCCATTTTCCTATAGGATTTTTAAAAATTTCAGATCGATTCGGGGGCACGTGCGCCCCCGTGCCCCTATGACGCTACGCCACTGGTTGCAGATGATTATGCCATTCAAATCTCTATGTCCTTAATTGTGCCATTTTGATGGCATCAAATGTTTAAAATAAATACAGGATCTTTATCATGAATGATGCCGAAATATGAAAAATATGAAATATGAAGTGTATCAAGTGATATGAGGACACCTCTATGGGTAAAGCAACAAATTAAAATCGAGTTTTGCTTTTTTGGATTAGTTTCAAATTGATTTAAATATAATTATAGCAACTACGGTATTAAAAAAACAGCTATATTGTTTCAATTGTTATCTGCCAGTATTAATGGTAATGTGGCTTGGTTCTGGGGCTTTACTATCATGTCTAATGCGGTACACCTTTTTCAGCTTTACCTTCCTTGATGAGAGTGCTCCGGCCTAGATAGAGATTTATATCCGCGCCAAGGAACTAACGTTTTTGTCATGTTTATTCATTTTGATTCGCCACTTTTTAAAGAAGCAATTAATAAAGCTATAAATTTATAGCAAAGGCAAATTGAAACATCACGTTAATGTCGTGAAATACGGCTGTAGGATAAAACTGCAAGACGGCTGTCGCTATAATGTTTACTAAACAAGCGTTGTACAAAAACCATGCACTTTCCTTGTCAATGCTCAACAGATGGACCTCATATAGCAACAATGTACATAATAAACTAGTTATTCTAAGTAAAATAATGGGTACACCTGGACAGAATTGGAACACGAATGTTTTTGTCTGCTATCGCTAAGCACCATCGTGAATTATAGAGTTCTCACATTTCCAAATTGGGCGAATATGGATAAAAAAATTCAGAAAATGTATAGTTTGATCTATCTCCGATGTACATTTCTTGCGTTATAGTGTTATGAGTCAATAATGACTCAAGGCCAAAAACACCTTTTTCTCAAATTCACTTCAGAATGCACAACAAAACACACTGTTTAAGTTAACAATTAACTGAATCTTTAATCAAAAGCAAAGTATGACTTACCAATAATTTTGTGAGTGAACATAAATACATACAATCAGTCAGAATACACTCTTTAGTAATGCTACTTATCCAGCAGCCTTCTTGTTGTCTATTGTTAAGTTCTATTTCTCAATGTTCTTGATGTATATCCTGATTCACTTGCCCTGCACAGATCACTGTTTAGTGAAGCTCACTGAAGACTTTTATATCCTTTGGATATAAAATCCTCGCACAGATGACACGCTCCAAAATGGTGTTTTTTCGCTTTTCACACAATTTCTTCAGGAAAACATGCATGCCGCCATATACGTTTTGTTTCCACTTAGATTGACAGATGTTTTGTTTCATAAACCAGACTTCAGCAAGTCGACAGAATTTCCGTTCTTGGAAGATGTACGCACTTTGACGCATTCTAGATCTTCTCCGATACTATTGGATAGTAGTAAATTGGCTACATAAGATTAGGTCTGGTTCGCAATTTCCTTCCTTTGAAAGCACGTGGACTATAAGCACACTAACTAGTCCACAAGAACACTGTAATAACTGTGAAGAATTGTGTTTACATTTTCTTATATACTTAAGGGGGTACTACACCCATTGATTTTTTTGCATTTTTTTGCATTTTGTGAAGAAATTACAAAACAAAATTGGACAAAGTGGTATGCAAAATGAAGGGGCAAATCTTCTCGTTTTATTGGTGGCATCGGTATCAATGTAGCTTACATGCTTTTGAAGATAGAAGCCAAAAGGAGGTACATCACTGATGATTTAAATTCACTTCATTTTGGAAAGCTTACTATCAACGGATTTCGTTAAAATTTTGGATATGTGTTGCTAACACATTAGGGAAATAATGTTGATATGTAAAATGGGAATAAGTGGTCCCTGATTTCTTTTATGAATTCCTGAACTTGGTGCTCCACAACTATCAAAAAACGAACCGGTTAAAATGCTTCTACTTTCAATGTCGAGCTATATTTTGTATTTTGAACTTGCGACACTATGTCACTGAAACTTAATTAAGCCATAGGTAACAGGTTACCAAAACCACACTACAGCAATGTTGAAAAAGATTGTATTTTTTGTCACCTATACCACCATATTAGGTAGTTTCCCGTAAGCTTCATTTTTGTGATTTTGGTAACTATTTTATATTTATTTGCCCAATCCAACTCAACTAGGCAATCTAAATTGTACTCACCATTTACATCCCAAGGTATTTTAGTATATCCACCTCACACATTTCCATTATAATATCCAGTAACAGACAAAATATCAAAATTGATGCCTCATTATGACATGTATGATATCCACAGACTATCACATGTATTCAAAATGGATGCCTGAATTTGACCTGAACCAATTGACCTATAACCTGACCTTTGGTGACCTTATAGCCTTTTTTAATCTCTTTTCCTAACAACATATTCAGTGATATTATAGAAGATACATACATGGTGTAGTATTGAATTGTCTATGTGGAAGAGATTAGGCCTATTTAATTTATTCAGTGTTATAATCAGTGAGTACATTTCTATAGATAGTATAACAAAGGATTTAATGTATTCTATTCATGTATTCTACTTGGACATGTTCAATAGAATAAATTAAATGGTTTGTTATGAAACACACATCTCAGTTACCAGGATACAGTAAACAAAAAAAATATATAGGGCTAAAATGATTTTCTAAAATGGTTTAAAACCACTTTTTATGTAGAGATATTTTATAAGTTCAGGACATGAGATGATGAACATAAAAATATACTTCATAAATTTGCAACAAAAAAAAGAAGATGGGTACTGATGAAAATCAGGGTATTAAATCGCCTTAACACAACATATGATGTAATCTAGAAATTCCCAAGCCTTAATTATAAACATTAACCTTTCACATTACAATGTCATATCAATTTTACATTGTCGGAGATTCCCTATCCATAAATAGTCCTGACCTTGTTATATTACAAATATTGTATTGGGCATATTACAATAGGTATAAAGGTCAAATGTCAAGCATACTCCGATTATGATGAAATAAGTTTAAAATTGTTCCGCTTGGAAAAACAAATGTGACCTTTTTGACATTAGACTTGATCACAGTCTTGTAGACTCCTGGAAATTTGAACCTGCCCCCGTCTTTGTTGAGAGATGGCTTGTTGAATTTGATTTGCACTGCTTCATTGACGCCTTCTTCAAACCACCTATAGTCTCTGTCCATGATCTTGATCTAGTCTAAGTTCACAATATTTCCAAGTGACTCATTATGGATGTGGGTTGAAACTTCCGATTTCGAAGAACTTGGTCTTCTACGTTCCAGAAACCGCGTTTTCAAGGAGCGTTCTGTTCTAAGAGTCTACAAGAGTGTGATCAAGCCTGAGGTTAAAAAAGCCACGACCAGATGATTAACATCACAGTCTCAGTCAATTACTTTACATTACCAGAATGTGAGATGGGTACACTATAATTAAAATTTATAAACTGCCCCTTAATTGAATTGAACTGAACTTATCTCTTTGCTCTTTTCTTTCAATAGTTTTTACAAGTATGTTATAGCATCATCGACAACAGTTCCCGAACTGACAAGGTAACCCAAACAATTGTTCCACATTTTTAACGTCCACTTTTGGTTGCGATGATTTATTAAAATATTTCAGATTTTGTCTGTCCCTTTAAAACATTTGGGAATACCCATGGTTGCATTTATTCACAAGCAAGCTATTGCTATAAATGTTAAAATATTTGGGGTATCCCATTTCCGAAAACAAGACGTTTATGATCCCAAATGATCCACATGGTCTGAAAAGGGGTGTGAATATAATAATTTGTATGCGTTGTAAAACTACATTATCGCACTTTTAAATTTAATGTGAAACCCTATCGTTGCACTTTTAGATATCGTCTTAGATTGAAAGCAAACTCATGAGAGACATAATTGTATGTGATAAGATCAAGCAAAATGGGGACAACGTCTTGAAAAGTCGATTTTCAGATTTGGGCATCATTCATGATAAAGATCATGTATTTAACATTTGATGTAGATATCATCAAAATGTAACAAGGAAAGCCGAGTTACAGTTGAAAACATTTGGTATTAAAGCAAGATATGTGTGATAATGCTCTCATTTTGCTATATAACGGTTGACATAGTTTTACTAATTTAAACGAATTATATCAACATTTAGTATGAATATTCTGTTGCCATTCCACCCTTGACAGAGATAAGAGGCGCAAACTTCCCCCAAAATATGATTCTCTAGTTGATAGCGTGACAAGTCTGAAAAGGATAGACGTGTGATGGAAATATAGGATCGTCATTTAGTCAATCTTTGATGACGGTAAATATTCTTTATTATTAAAGTTGATTATGGCCAGTTTTAATTTTTTTTACTAACTTGCAGTTATGTTCAAAATGTTGTAAAGAGGGATTTAACAACAACACTTTTGTAAAACGTACATAACTCATTAACAACAATAAATCAAGCAAGATTTCAAAGTATATGATTTGTAGAATGAACTGTTGCAAAACATCAAAGCGTTATATGTCAAGAATATATTGATGTAGATAATGAAAATCGATTTTTTTTTGTCTGCTTAGACCAACAATAGACCGCGTCGGCTTAAAACAAGATGGTAATATCCTTTTTCTGATTGATGTTATTAAGAGCAATATATTTATTGTGACGTCGACCTTTATCCTGTGAGAATGATATCTAAAATAGTCCTAAACACACGATACTGTCAATCTGCTTTGCGATGTGAGTGAATGATGCTAGAATTGCGCCAAAGGTAATCAGCAAATCATTCTCCGCTTGCCAAGGTATATTTAGAGCTATGTAGTTATTCTTGAGAAGTCTGTCATCGGGGGACGAAACTGTCTCGAACATTTGTTGTGACATCCGAAATTATTCGAATATAGAACATTAAGACAGAAACAAAAAACAAATATAATAACTCACTCACTCACTCACTCACACCCCACTCACTCACCCACCCACTCACTCACCCACCCACTCACTCACACCCCCACTCACTCACCCCCACTCACCCCCCACCCCCCCCCCCACCACTCACTCACTCCCACCCACTCTAAACATCACCCCCCACCCTCCCCACCCCACCCACCACCCCCACTCACCACCCACTCACTCCACTCACTCACTCACTCACTCACTCACTCACTCACTCACTCACCACTCACTCACTCACTCACTCACCACTCACTCACTCACTCCACCACACCCACCCACCCACCCACTCACTCACTCACTCACTCCTCCCACCACCACTCACCCTCACTCCCACCCACCCACCCACCCACTCACCCACCCACCCACCCACCCACCCACTCACTCACTCACCACCCACACCCACTCACCCACCCACTCACTCACTTACACTCCTCACTCCTCCCACTCACCACTCACTCACTCACCCACCCCCCCCCCCTCACTCACCCACCACTCACTCACTCATTCATTCCTCACTCACCACCCTCCACTCACTCACTCACCCACCACCCACACCCCCACTCACTCACCCACCCACTCACTCACTCACTCACTCACTCACTCACCCTCACTCACCCACTCCCCCCACTCACTCACCCACCCACTCACTCACTCACACCCCCACTTACTCACCCACCCACTCACTCACTCACTCACTCACTCACTCACTCACACCACCACTCACTCACTCACTCACTCACCACTCACTCACTCACTCACTCACTCACTCACTCACTCACTCACTCCCCCCCACTCACTCACCCACCCACTCACTCACTCACTCACTCACTCCCCCCACTCACTCACCCACCCACTCACTCACTCACTCACTCATCAGGCTGTTTCACCCACTGCTGTGTGAAGCCCGCCTCCAGCATTTCCCATCTACTTCTGTTCCTAGCCGCTGATCCCCAAGCTGTTGTACTCATAAAGGTGGTGATGTCATCTCTCTAGCGTCTTTTTTGTCTTCCTCTTCTCCTCTTTCCAGTCCTTGGCTGCCATTCTGCAAGTCTCTTCGTCCACCTGTTATCGTCAGTTCTTGATAAGTGACCTGCCTATCTCCATTTTGTTTCTTTAATCTTCTGCAAGATGGGTTATTTTTCTGATTTCTGTATGTCTAACTCTATCACGCAATGAGAGGTGAAGCAATTTCCTTTCCATTTCTCTCTGCACCATAGGTCATAGTTGTTAGCACACACTGGTCATAAACTCTTCGCCTCAGTGACAGTGGTATGTTTTTATCTGTCAACAGTTCTTTATGCATACCAAAACATCTCCATCCTGCCTTTACACGGAATAGGATCTCTTCAGCTGTGTTGGTATCCATTCTCAAGGTCTGACCTAGGTACTTATAGTTGTCAACTTTCTTGATCTGGTGATTTGCTACATGTATAATTTCTTTGCACAAGCTGTTCAGTTGATCTTCCATATCATTCACCGATGTTGTTGTTACGGCAACGTCATCTGCAAATCTCCCCGTCAAGATCTGTTAACATCTCCCCGTCAATGTTGATTCCTTTTCTCTCTAGGTTGGACTTTTTGAAAACCTCTTAGTGATAATGAATCTCCCTGTCTCACTCCTCTCTCTATTCACACCTCCTTGGAAACATCATTATCTATATGTATTTTGGCGATGGCATCTGTGTATATATCTTCTAGGATGCAGATGTAATTTTCATTTATTCTGATCTTCCTCAGTGCATCAAACATATCCGTATGCTCTATTGAGTCAAATGCTTCCTGGTAGTCTATAAAACCAAGACATAAATCGAGCTGGTATTCATTTGATTTCAATCAGTTGATTTATTGCCAGTAAGTGATCTTTGGTTGAGAATCTTCCCCTAAAACCTGCTTGTTCTCTGGGTTGATTTTGGTCTAACGTAGCTTTTAATCGGCTTTGGATGATTTTCGTAAGTATCTTATACACATGAGAAAGAAGGCTGATTGGGCGGTAGTTTTTGATGTCTTTTTTGATGAAATATAATAAACAAACAAACAAACAAACATACTAACAAAATATGAAGCAAAATGAATTGTTTTAAAACATATTTTTCGCCGGTTGTGATAATACTTACTACATGTATTATAGTTTGAGATCATACGTAAAAGATTGTTGCCGTGGGTTTTTGGTTATAATTTCAGCTAAATCAAATGAACTATGGTGCTAATATGATGAAGATACAGATAATTGTTTATTGATGTTTTGATGTATTGATGAATGTACTGGTTTTGACGTCACATAACGTATCGGAAGCAGTCCTTACGTTTCAATGAATCTAGAACAGAGATGATATGGCACTGTCGGCAGATGATGGTGGATGCGATATCGCTATTTTGACGTCGCCATTGGATTAACACATAATCATGAAATCTTCACAAACAATTCTAAATTTGTTATGTGGTGTCAAAGCAAAATTATCTTACTCTAAAACCGTTGGGGTTCTGCAAAGTACCCCACTGCAAGTATGTTAATTGTCCATTTATAATCGCTAACCGTGTATTGTGAATGGGGCTGTCAGCCCTGTATCTTCGCCAGCCTCGTACGTCCGAATTGCGTGTCCTATGCCGCCTGACTGTCGGTGAACTCAACTTGTCGCCCTCTACATCCTAAATGTGAGGATTCTAAATTAAATGCCATTCATACACTCTTAGATAGCGAGAACCAATCAGAGCAAGCGTTAGAAAAATACAAACCATGCATTGATTGTGTATAATGTGCACTCCGCGTACTACGCGCAGTGCTTTCGTACGCGTCGCGTATAAGGCTTGATTCATTTTTCAGGCGCGTTGATACATTTAGATTTATACTATATAACCTAGTCTTCCATTTGCACAATTTGTGCTAATATGCACACGAGGTTTGTTTTCCTGCACACAGACGTTATGTTACTTATTGCACAAAAAATATTCAAAGATATTCTTATTATTATTGACATGTGATACTGCACGAAGTCGCGTGTTTATTTTCATGATGAATTGTTGTACAGTCTAGATTGACTGGGTATGCGAGTAAGAGGTAATTAAAGATCAACTTCTGATGGCGGATCACGGCTCTGTCTAACACCTTAAATCCTTTCAGCAATTATGGACATGGGGAAACTTGAATGTGTCTTTCATACCAGAGTTTATACTCCAGTAACTAGCATTAAACAAATTAGAATAGACTAATGAACTGTGTGCTATATAACTTCGTATGATTGGCTGAAAATAATCGCTTATCGCCAACGACTAAAGTTTATATCTGTCTGGAGATATGTTACAGATAAGTTCGCCTATCTATTAATGGTGGTTTAATATGTGACTATAGCCCCTAGGATTCTTAACATCAACAAATAAGACGCAAAAATGAGGCAAGTCTTTGCGTATGAGCTCTCCTTTTTATGTGCGGTACAATTCAGATGTAATTTATATATTTTGCATAACACATAACAACAAGGAACATTTGTGATGCGATCAAGCAAAATCAGTCGGAACTCGGAAATATTGATTTTGAGATATAGCCAAATAAAGGAAATATTTCTTTTGTTTCCTTTTGTTTTGGAAACTCTTTTATTGCTCATATATTTGGAACTGGTTGTTCAATTTTAATGGGGTTTTCAGCAAACTGCAGATTTGTAAATGATTGCTCCTATAAGAAACTGAAAATTTAATATTTCCGAGTTCCGACTGATTTTGCTTGATCGCATCACATTTTACCTTCAATGTTTCAATGATAACTCCCAGTTAATTACAATAGATCAAACATTTGAAATGATATTCAACATTACAATCATAATTTTTATTTCACACATCTGATGAGATAATAATAATGAGCCATTCTCTGGTTGATTTTCGGGTGGAACTTTCACCTTGCTTCTCATGTAGATGAAATACTGACTGAAACTCACAACTTCCTACCTGATATGAAAGTACAATACTTTACTATTTGTATTACAGTGTACATGTAGTATCAATACTTATCTTAGCTTACAAGTTAAAACATTCTTGGTGACCCACGTAAAAAAAACATTCAAATATTCTTAAAGGGTTAAATACAAGCAAACCTTTTTTGAATGGGTTACTCTCTCTGGAGGTGTTCCACAAGGTACCAACATGGGACCCATTACCTTTCTTGCCATGATCAACTATGCCTTGAATGATGTCCAGCATACAAACAGCAGAGTCTAGAAATACGTTGATGACCTGACAATAGGTGAAAATCATATAGTGATGATAGTGCAATCCAAGAGAATCTTGATGCCCTGTATGAGTGGTCTAAGAGCAATAAATTGAAGTTGAACCCTTCAAAATGTCGGGCCATGCCAGTTTATTTTGGTAAGAAAGCTACCCCACATGTAGATATGTCCATTGATGATCATAAATTAGCTGTTGTTGAGAAGGTTAAACTCCTGGGTGTTATGATCCAAAACAATTTATGTTGGGATGAACAAGTTGATTCCATGTATGCGAAGGCCAATCGTAAACTCTTCATGCTCCGTAAACTGAAGGAAACATCTCTCTCACCCGAGGAGTTGTTATTGGTGTACAAGGAGTACATCCGCCCTGTTTTAGAGTATGCCGCCCCACTTTGGCATTCTGGTCTTACTCATAATCAGGTGGCCCAGCTTGAGAAAATTCAGAGACGTGTTTGCAAATACATCCTTGGTAGAAAGTATACTACCTATGCAGATTCCTTAGCTACCCTTGAACTTCATTCGTTATCTGAGAGGAGACAAAACATCTGCAAGGAATTTGCCCTGAAAGCAAGCACGTCTGTGAGGTTCTCACCCTGGTTTCCACCTAGTAAGTATCAATCCCACATGACTCTCAGAAGACAACCAAAACAGATTTCAAAATAGTCCCCTACCCTTTCTCACCAACATCCTAAAGGCAATGTAGTTTGTTTTTTCTTGCCAATCAACTTTTGATATTGTTCCAAATCCAGTCAAGTGCAATTATAATGTGTTCTTATTTATTTTTATGTTTTAAATGTTTGAGTGTTTTAATTATAATGTATGTATTTTTCATAATGCTATTTTTAATGTAAATGTCATGCAATTCAGCCGTTGGCTGCTATGTGATTTCTAATAAATATACAAATATACAAATACAAATATACAATTCTTGCTCTCCGTGTAGTTAATAAACTTCTTGTCGAATTGTTTGTATTTCACTTAACGCTATATATCGATCCACTAGTGGAAGCTTGCTGAAGATGTTAATATCAAACGACTTGAAGCTGGTCATTATAAACTACTTCTGATCCTGTAAATCCATAATGTACGATCATAATAGGAAATTGGTTTATTTTCTTCCAAACTTGATTACACCGAAATACCAGCCAGCGGTGTGTACAATTTTGATATCAAGTCGTGTTACCACATTAAGTTTTGGGACCAAGAAAAAATTGGTCCTATTTTGTCCGACATGGTTTTGGGAATTTTTTAATTAAGACAGCCTGTTATAGTATACACCTCATTAGAGACACTTCTCAATACCTTTTCCGTTTGTTTAATGACCCCTATCTGTTAAATTTTATTAGTTAGGTCATTAATTACACTCAAATCGACATACAAATATTGTTCTAGATTAAACAGTTAATTAAATGGTATGATGTAAACCATCTTTATGATCAGTACTAACAATAGTACTCGTTTGGACCAATTACTCTAAAGTACATCTAAGGGCCCGTACCCATAGGCTGTTCCCTTGTGGCGTGTGCCCTTGTTCCGTGTTCACTTGTTCCCATGTGACCGGCCACACAGACAACCTATGGATACGGCCACTAAACAAAACAAAGGTTCGTTGTCTGTGTGGCAGGTCACATGGGAACAAGTGAACACGGAACAAGGGCACACGCCACAAGGGAACAGCCTATGGATACGGGGCCTAAACGTCACACGAGATGAATAAATTTAATACAGGCGGATTAGAGCTATGATCATACATTTAAATTTGGCTTGTGAATAATTAAGTAGCTGTTATGCACTGTTCGGCCGGTTTCTATTCATAGTTTGGCTATGAGTAAATATATCCTAAATTACATTGATGATCATTCTTGTATAACAATAAATAAGCGACAAAAACAGACAAAAAAGTAAGAATTTTGGTTATTTTGGTGATGTTAAAAGAGGTTGAGTATTTCTCTTTTTTTTATTTTTTTTTCCGCGTTTCACCTAAACATATCATACTGGAAAGGTTTAATATGACTGTAACCAAATTTTGCCAGAGTCGTTAATGTAAAAATCGACAATGTACTAAGATGTATGTCATAATTGAAATTTTAATATCATTAATTTAAATTTATGACAAGATAAAATGCACTTTTTTCTTGTCTGCAATTATCAAGTCTGTAGCTTACTTTAAGATCGAAATTGGAAAAGTGATAATTCATTTTGTGTGACTTCTTCGCTAAGTGAACGATTTCACGTGCTCATTAATTGAAAGGTCTTCACGTTTTATTGAATCGCGAGGTCATTGCCTCCGTTCTGTCTGATTCTGCCTGGTTTTCACTTAATTTCTAAAGCATTTTGATATTGTTGATTGTCTTACATTAGTGTAATACCATTTTAAGTCATTCAGAAATAGCTACAATTAATAAGGAACTCTATTGTGCCCGTACCAAACAAACACAACACGTTTTCGACATCATTCACAAAAGGTTAGAAAAGGTTGCCAGAAAACGTTTAAATGTGGGTTTATATAAAGGGCATTAAAAGGGTATAAAACGTTTTCATAACATTCAAAAACATTTGTCGATGACCTACTGCAAATATTCTAACATAATGTTAAAATATTTTGCAAAAAAATGTTTGCCAAAAATACCTTACAATAACATTATGAAAACATTTTTTTAAATATTGCTGTAGTGTGTTTTCATACAAAACGTTTTAAAACGTTTCCAAGACCTTTATATAACCCGACAATTAATGTTATTAAAGCGTTTTTATCTAAACCAAAACCGAAATATAACATGTTTTAAACGTTTTAAAAACAGTGTTCCGTGGACATATGCTTCTATTCAGATTGTATTTAAGCAGCCAGAAGCATGCCCATATCAAAATATAATAGGTATCGGGATAGTATCTGATACTAATACCGGAATAGTACCCGCTACCTAGTGGGATATTAGTATCGGTATAGTATCCGGATATGTTTCACATGCAAATTTTTTGTCCATATATGGACATATAGTATCGGATAGTATCCGATACTGTTACTGGGAGACACTGATAAATAGTATCGGAATAGTGTCCGATACTAGTATCGGATAGTACCTGATACTAGTATCGGGATAGTATCTGATACTATTTGTTTCACATGTAAATTGTTTTGCCCAAATATGGTCATAGAGATATGTCCAGAGATTTACATGGTATATGGACAAGGTCACTGGAAAATTTCAAATGATTATAGTTGTACATACATGTGTAGCAATTGATTATATCGTACATACATGCAGCATTGAAATTTGTGGCAAAAAGCAATTGAAAATGTACATTATGAATGCTACATTGCATGCTAAAAACATATAATATACACATTCACATTTATGGCATGCATCAGCTGATGCATTGAGCACCATGTTGTCTTGGGTGCAGAATTCAACATACTCCGTGGTTTGATATAACCTACATTGCACGATGTTCTTATAGCTTATACTAAATTTAGATAAAATAAAAAGTTCTGTTCAAAAACTGTCACCCAATACAATCATACCTGTATTGTGAAGCCCACGCTGTACAATTCTTTGTACAACAGTATATATTATCCTTTGAATCAGAGGAACTCATTCCTTGACTGTATAGCAATTTGACTCCAAGCCGATATGGCAGTTATTCTAATTAGTCATGTGACATGGATTGGCGCCAGCTGAAAGCGGGTACTATTCCGATACTATAGTATCAGATACTAGTATCGGGATAGTATCGGAATAGTACCACTATACCGATACTGGTATCCAACTAGTATCTGCTAGCAGATACTTTCGGATAGCTCCAGAATACCTACCGGATACTATCCCGTATAGTAGCCGGAACTATACCGATACCTTTTCTTTTTGCTATGGGTGAACATCCATGAACCTCCATCTACGCAACAGAGAGAAGCTGCCAGGTCTCTGTGTGCTTCGACTAAATTTATAAATACCTATTTGTAAATACGCACGCCGCTGCCATAACAGCTTGTAGACAGGACGTCTGGAAGTGTCGGTTGGCACGGCGGGTCTTCCTGTACATTTTGAATGCAAATGCGGTAAACGACATCAGATTGCACAGCAATATAGTCTATTTTATTTAACTTTGTGATATTATTGTACACGTTTCCGGCGATAAATACTTTCAAAATATTGCTTTTCATAACAAATCAAAAGTGTACTAATTTGGCTAGTTAAGTTAGTATAAACTTTGATGATATTAATCTAAAAAATTCCAGCCTGTCTGTATAGTGGTCAATAGCATGAGGATGGGGTCACACTTGATGCTCTTGTAATGTCGCACCCATGGGTCACTTGGGTATTTATAAATAAGTATTTATAAATATAGTCGAAGCACACTGTTTCACATGGAATTGTGGCTCACTTTCTCTCGTTACAAAGAGTGAAACAGCATTATTACCAACCAGAATAGTTGAAATACAATAATACATGCACCTGACTTCGCAATGGTATCCGTGGAATATTGTCAAGTTGAAGTCATTCTCGATCAATCGTCGTCTCTTCGAATCCGGCGCTAAGTGGCTCCTTGAAATTACTGAAACCGGCATTTAAAGCCATGTAAATAGATCTGCAGTTCTTTTCCATAAAATGTTAGTTTTTACTGTCAGATATGAATCCTTATAATTTTGAGCCGAACAACTGAGGTAAACCAAAGAAAATCGCAAATTAATTCCACCGCCGATGTCGGCAATACGTGTCACATCGTGACTGATGTCGGTCCTGTTGATGTGTTATGACTTTCCTTTACGTCATCTACGCACAGTGTTATTAACATCGCGTATGCGTTCGACTAATGTGCGTCCCAACTCATGGCAAGAGGAAACCAGGACGGCAACTAACCTTGTTCTGCAAATACATCCAGCTTTTGGGGGATATGGACAGTATGCTGAGTCAAGGTCAACTATCAGCAATGGCTCAAGACCGATGTAGCTGGAAGAAGCTTGTAATCGCCAGCTCCGCAGCCGAAGGATAATGATGATGATGTGTTCGACTAATATTTTGATCGTATTAACTAGGGGACACGTCATTTTATTATAAATATCTGATTTTGTCACAAATACAGCACCTATGCTTTTTGCAGGGTATGCTAGTTCTTTAATGTACATTGCAATCTTGTAAAAATCAGAATTTTGGATAAATCTTTAAGGCGTCCTCCTATGTCGTATTTAGAAATTAAGTTCCCCACAAAACTCCTCTTTAAAAGGCAGAAATAGCCAGTGATGTTTTTGTCATTTACTGTTAATTAATATTATTTCAGCATTTTGAGTAAAGAATAACAAATGTTAAATTTAATGGTTTTAATGGGTCCATAAATGAAACCAGATTGAAGAGGATCCACGAATTGGTATCTAAAACCAGTGCTGAGTGGGTCCATGAAATTGTAGAAACCGCGTTTATCCGATATTTCTTCAAGTATGTGTCGGTGTTTGTTTCATCACAGCGTTCAAATAACATCAGACAATCAACTGTAAGCCTTCTCAGTTTTTTTTATTTTGGAGTAGATGTTAACGGTACAAAATTATGAATTATAATATGACTTGTTAAAATGCGGGGACACAAAATGAATTCCTGCGCAAATTTCTCTGCCAAAGAAGTATGTTTAGAGCCATTAATTCAAGCACATATACAGGCAATAACAGATTATGAATACTTACTTATTACCAATAATAAATTATTTTGTCAACTGCCCTCGTTTTCTTCGTCATAATTAAATCGTATATAAATGTTTTGTTCAGTTTTCATTTCAACGTATAGACTAGAGACGAGAATAATACAGGAGGCACTGATTCAATGGAACATGAATTAGTGTTGCATCAGATTACACTGCAGAGTGTATAAGTTTCCGGTTTTGGTTTACCCACAATCAACAAGGGATTGAGACTATGTAACCGGGTTAATAATAAGGTTTCCAAAATTGGTTGTAAACAAAAACCTGAACTTTTCGCGTCCAGTTAACTTAATTTTTCTTTACGTATGATACTTTGTCTACCCTTTAAACAACATTTCATCGTACTCGAGTGCTGAAGCTGAATGTAAATATGAACATCTCTATTTTGTGTTAATAAGTCGCGGTTTGACAGCGTTGTGTTGATGAGCAGAGCAATATAATTATTTCTTTACGATAGTCAGCATCAATATGATGCAATTATTTAGATAGTAACTATTCTTTCTAACAAATGTCTGATCTATGTAATTTGGGGGATAGGCTTTTACGACGGGAGTTCATAACAATTGGTAAGTTTTTAGCGGGTTTAGGACTTGTCCAACTGCGAATCCGCTAAACACTTACCAATTAAATTGTTATCTATGCAATGCTTGCTGACAATAACTAATTTAATCTACGCATATAACGAAGACGGTAGTCACTAATTGTCTGTATAGTGTTTAAAAACCTGTGTATCTGGTATACCAAATGACCTTCCATTGCTTGAATAATTTGGCAAAACCACATTGGAAGTAAACATTGAATAAGACTAGTTACTTGCTTTTGACAAAGTAAGGATAGACTATGCCATAGTCGAATTTTATTAAAAATATGTTGTTATTATTAGTCATGATGAACCCATTTCGTTGAACTCAAAATTATACTGATGTTTATTAAAATTAAATTATTCAATAGTAAAATGGTCATAAAGAGATAAAAATATCAGACGATTAGTGACAATAAAAGTAATTGAATGCAACATTATCTTGCATAATTATAACGGCTCACTTTAATACTGAACAATTCTGATTTTGGAATCTACCAGTTTATTGATAGCGAACCCCGAAATTTCGACTATGAACTTTGAATTGTAATCAGAACTTTACCCCCTGGCCTTTGCTCTCTAAAAACACACTGTCAAGCATACTTGTTTATCAGTCCATTAACCACAAGTACGCGCTAGATGTTTGATGAGAGATTAACTTTCGCGTCAACACAAAAGCGCCGCAAATACCACAGACAGTTGTTTACGGTGTAGTTAATGGTAATGGCGCGGGCCCAGACGATTTAAACCATAGCGAGGTATGGGCGACCAATCACAAGGCAGATCCATTTAAAGATGCATTACATCATGGCCAATTTTAGTTAGGCCAGAAATTGGCCTAACTCTCCATAGAGTCCCGTGTTAAAAATCTTAACCGCAAGGCAATGTCAGTAGTCCACTTGGGAAGCTAACAAACAGAGGGAGTAGGGTGACTGATCAGATGTGAAAATCTATCAATTGTGCACACATTAATTAAATCAGAGTTTTAAGCTTAAATACAATATCCAGAGTATGCACAATGGGCAAGTGGACTACGGGGTAGTCTAAAGTAAGGACGGCTGTCATAGACCACCCACAACAGCGTGAATGATTGGTATTTTGAGCCTTATGAATATCAATTTTATGAGAGACGCTTCTTTTAGCTTCTTTTCAAGTAAAGACGATGGTGTTCTTTTAGCTACCACCAAATGTCATTGCAATAAGACTGCATGTCAACATGCAAATGATAATCTTATTCTGATTATTTTGAATATTAAAATGTAATGTTTCCAAATCTGATGTGAACACAATGGATTTCGTTATTGTTTTAAATTCCACAGGTTTTACTCTATTCATTGACGACGGAAATATATATAATAGTGCACTTTTCCACAGACTCGTCATTCCTTTCTGTAACTTTGTAGAAATACATGTATAATGTGTATTGAGTCAATGTATAGTCAATTGATTAAAGCCATATTATAACATTTCTTTAAAAATAGATTAGTATTCATTTTCAATAAAATATTAGCATTTACTGTCAGATATGTCCCCTTTTAATTTTGAGCCGAACAAGTGAGGTAACCCAGCAAACACAAAAACGTTTTAAAACGTTTAAAATAAGTTATATTTTGGCTTTTGGTTTAGGTAAAAACGTTTTAATAACCTTAAAATGTCGGGGTATATAAAGGTCATGAAAACGTTTTAAAACGTTTTATATGAAAACACACTACAACAATATTTTTACAATATTTTCAAAATGCTATTGTAAACTATTTTTTCAAACATCTTTTGCCAAATACTTTGTCAACACTTAAATAACATTATGTTAAAGGTGAACCTCATTGAAAATAAAGTTATAAATCAATGGAAAGCTTATGATATCAGGATATTAAAAATAATTTTTGCCGATTTTTTTGATGGCCAATAAAGCTGAAAAATTAAAAAACTGAATGAATTTTTGGTCTTTTTTAAGGCGACCAAAAAGCACCCAAATCAATCGTCTTTGACCTTGAGAATGCTCGTGACGTAAGCTCAGGGTTTGCAGTCACGTGATCCTACTCGGAAACATGTAAAGAAGACTTGCTTCCTGTACTTTGCAAGCTGCCCGGCAAGTCTGATTTTCACAATAAAGCTTGAAATGAAATCTTCAAGTTGCTGATTCCTTCTATATATATTAGAAATAATAGAATTATTGTCAACACGAAAATGTTCCGTAAATTTTTGACAAAATCAGTCATAACTGGCTGGGTATAACTGGGTAATTGAGTTTGAATTTCGCGCTGGGATCAATTCCATGCGCAAATGATTGCTGCTACCGTATACCGTTCATGTCATGGACTGAATAAACATGATCGAATAACAAATTAAATAACTTGTTTGTGACATTCCCTATTCTTGATTCATTTTAAAATATCTGATTTTAAAAATATCGTCTTGTAGTAATCAAAAAATTAATTTAAAAAAACGCCGATTTCATCAAATCCAGCCCATAAAGGTTTTCATATTTAGCGCATTGCGGTAATACATTCTCCCGGTACATTCTTTCCACACAATCACGATTGAAAGAAACAGATACTTTATTATAAAATAAATACAATTTAGGCTTAGTAGACCGTTATTTGATGGAATTCTGAAATCTGAATAAAATTAAAATATTGTCACTTGTGTCACGATTCTTTTAATGATACTACAATCAGTGTACTGAAAAAGTGAAACATTCATGTTTTATGGATTATACCGAACACGATGCGTAAATTGCTGCTTTTATGCTGAAGAAATTAAAGGCAGCCGCGCCGATCAAGGTGGGCAAACACAGCGACTCGCTTCGTCTCTCCGGTAGCACAAGTTTGCGCCGTGTTTCAGCAGATTTGATCAATCGTTCCCTTATATTTGGAACATTTACAGGAATAAATTTTGCTGATGAAGTAGCAATAAGTTGGAAATATCCGAATGTGAATATCAAATCGGTCATTTTGTCTGCAAGTACAGTACGTACAGTCGCGGATACGGAACACTCGGCGACTGAGACTCAGTCATAATCAGTCACTGAGTTCACCCCGCCCCGTATGTATCTACGAGTTCGCCTATCATACATGACCGGTTGTAAAGTTAAGAAATAATTAAAAAATCCCGTACATGTACTTTATTCTATTCCTTCATTTTCTCATTGTGATAAGTTCATCTCAACTTGGCGTGACGATCTGAACTGGTAGCACTAGCAGTTATTTTTTGCAATCTGTTTTCATTCCGGTTCTTCGGCGAATCTTCGCTCTTCGTGCTTTACTGTAATATTCCCTGCATATCGTGGATGGCTTGGCCTATCCCAAATCACCCCGGCCAGCACTTTTCCCATTTTTTTAAATCCACACACTTTATTCAGGAACTTCATTCTTGATTTGATCATGATGTTTCCTTCATGTTATTCTTATTTTATTGAAGATATTTTTCATGTAAAGTAAGTTGACAATGACTGAGTTCGTGCATTGGCCCGATGCATGCCACAGTAATGCATGGATTGGACATTGTGTTTACAATCAAACCCGGAAGTAACTGTGTGTCCCCGTGCTGACGTCATCATCGAAAGCGCCCAATTTGAACGATTTCGTTTTGTAATTTAGGGGGGGGTGCCAATATCCAATCTTTGCATGGAGATTATGTCTATCCTGGTGCGTTAGGCAAATAAAAAATATTCTTTTCTGTTTCCTGGCATCATAAGCTTTCCATTGACATATAACTTCACCTTTAATATATTTGCACTCAGCAAACACAGAAATGTTCTTAAAATGTTTTATTCATAACATTTTAATAACATTTAAATTTTTTTTAAACGTTATTGCAAATATGTTGGGCAAACATTTGTTGCAAAATATTTTTTCAACCCCAAAATAACATTCTGTTTAGAATGTTTTGTACCAAGTATTCAAAAATGGTTTTGGAATGTTATTAAAACGTTTTTATACCCTTTATATAACCCGACATTTAAACGTTTTATGTAAAACATTTTGTGTTTGTTAGGCAATAGATTATCAAAAAGTGTTTTTTAATGTTATGAAAAGGTTTTATACCCGTAATATACCCTTTATATAACCCGACATTTAAACATTTTCTGACAACCTATTATAACCTTTTGCGAATGATGTCGAAAACGTTTTGTGTTTGCTGGGAAAGCAAAGAAAATAGGAATTTACAACTAGCGCCAATGCATGTTACTCCGGCGGTTGTAATTTGCTACGACCCTCTGGCGTATGTGTGTTTGTCCCGCACGCCGTGTACGTAGTACTGTGTTGACATCGCATACGCGTTCGACTAATATTTCTATCGTAATAATAAAACGCTGATTCAGGCGGTTTATTCAAAATCTCGGATTTTGACTAAACTACAGCACCTAAAGTCTTGATTTTTGCATAGAATCTTTGTTTACTAAAGTACATTACAATCGTGTAAAATCCTGAATTTAACATTTTTTGAGGGCGTTCTCCTCAGCAAATGTTATAATATGGCTTTAATTGAGGCATCCTGGCTGACTGAGTTGATGTTCTTTGTTTGCCGTGTCCCTGTACAAGCCAGAAGTATGTCCTTTGTGAATGGCCCATATAAGAACATACAGGTATACTACAGGTGCGCGTCAAACACGCAGTAGAAAAGGGCGTCTCGAAACTACCAACTTGTGACTTAACGCTCATTTCGTGGTAGCAGGTCACATATTACATTCAACTTCACCTTTTGGAACAGAAAATTACAGTAACAGTTCGTTCAGCTGAGGCTATTAAGGACTACCAATTGCAAGAACATAATGTTCTGGTAATTGCTAAAGGCAAATGATTCAATGGTGACGTATTATATCAGGGCCCTTTTCTCTTTTCCTCTCTTTCTTTACCTTTACCTCTCGCTTTCCATTCTTTATACATGACAACTGCCATACTTTTCTGAATATAGCTTTGTCCCTTGATATTGTTGTGACTCTCAAATGGCGTCTTCAAAAACAATGAATTGAGTCTATACCGTAAACGTTCGCCTAATGGCGCTGTGGGATCCCTTGACATAACTGGAATTTTAGACACAAACTAATAGTGCCCTCCCATAAGCATCCCACCAGCAAATAAGGGCACACACCCTTAATTCTTTTTTTGATTTTTAGAGGAGGGAGCTCTCTATTTGTACATGAAATTTACTACAATGCAAAGGAGCACAGATGCGCCATTAGGCGAACGTTTATAGAGTCAAATATGGTGACATTAGCTTTAAAACCATGTGTGTCATGTGATGCTTTTGGAGTTTAATTTAAGCTATAAAGTACATTTGTTAGCTTACATATAAAATTTCATAATACCCATTGATACTCTCCATAATTGCAATACAATGACAGCGGCAATTCAATTGAACAATTTGTTAAATGACAATCACACGCCAACTGTTGTTGGAATATCCATTTTACAGAATAATGCGTGTTTTCCCATGTCATAATGAGTTTCATTTCATGTTGCATTGCACCACAAGTACCCACGAGTAATAGAAATACATGTGAATGACAACCATCATCCTACATTGGTTTTATTATGGCTTGGAGGAATCTTACAGTATAATACTGGTCACCTTGAGTTCCATATTATGCACTCAAATCAACAAGAACCTGTCGAATAGAGCCTCAAAATGCTTCTTCATACATAGTTATGTCTTTCAGTCTAGAAGCAACGCCGGAATACGCAGGTGCCCTTATGTTTTGAATGAACCATTAACGATATTTCGCGCACTTAGCTTTTGCACGTACTTTTGGGCACGTAGCTTTACCGTAACAAATATCCAAGATTTTTACGACATACTTAAGATTAATGTCAATAACCACTGAAGTACAGGTATTTGACTTGTTTGTACTCTTTTGAAAACATTTCCATAAAAATTGCGAATGAAAACCATGAAAACATTTTTTGAAAAAGAGGTTTAATAGCCATCGTTTGCATTCAATCCACTGTAAAGAGCAAGAGCAGCAACAGTCAAAATCGATGTGTGCGCAACTTAGACTCGCATTGATACGGGAAAACGTTGGCGTTGTAATTGGAAAACTATTTCCCTCATGATCGATGCCAAAGGCCTTTAAAGAACTTGCCTGTATCAATAGTTAAGTATTGAATAAATTTCGTTTTAGCATTTTGGAACAGAATCCCAATAATAGCATACTATTTGTATATCTAGATTTAACTATATATAAACTCAGCATTCATAAATATGCAATAAAAATGTCAAGGCCCAGCCTTTATTGTCATGATTTTAGGATTAACAGAGATAATATTCTGAACAGTGTTATAATATATTAATTGACTGTTTAAAACAGGTGAAGGATTTGGATGACCAATATATATGACCTGTGACTTTGCTTCTATGTTTAAGGCACTGTCCATGTAATGAAAGGGTATCGGTAATTTCAGAATTTTCTATGCTCAAATAGCGATCTACATAACATATTGCGGATTGACATCGATACCTCAGGAGGTGATCCCACACAGGCATGCATTTACGAATGCAGACTAATAAAATAAATACAGGCTGTATCAAAATGATTGGTATACATCACTTTTTGATGTTTATTAAAAGCCTGCTTCTTCCAATTGCAACATTGGATACTCTTGATATGTCCAGAATAGTTTATGACTTATTATACACTTAAATTACAAAGTTGTTTGGATCTTATGTTGATTTTTGATATGTCAGACTCATCCATTATTAATGTAAAACTGATGGGCACCAATCATTTTGATACAGATTGTACATGTCCTTGTGGGTCTGTATCGTCGTCTTCTAATATTAGACCAAACATTTATTTCAAGCATATCGTTCATATATTTTGAAATCCGTGTATCTAATTTACTGTCGTGTTATAGGTAAAAAAAAGCCGCGTTATGGCTGCCAATGGGTTGATCGACGCATAGTCTAGACCTATTCACAAAGAAATTACTTTAAACATTACCTTAAGCTGCTGCAATTTTGGATTGTGCCTGGTTCCTTCCTGGAGGGTGTTTGTAGTCTAAAAATATTACGCCTAGACTTGAAAAGAGATGGAACTTCATTCCATACTGATTCCTATACCTACTGTCGCATTGTAAAGTTATAAAATTACGTATTATTCGTCCTGTTTATTTTATACCAAAGACCTCGCCAACCATTTACTCTTAGACACCCAGGGGCTATGGAACGATAATCAAACATCTAGCTACTACGTTCTCATTTAAAATTTTGGCTTGATTTTCAGGTATATGGACCGAAAAAGGTTAAAATTTGCTTAATTTACCAGATTTGGAACATTTCTGGCATAAAACAAATTTGAGGACCTAAATAAAAATATAAGAGTAGTAACGACCTTTGTCTCTATAGATTAATAATATGTAAATTTGATCATTTGGAAATGTAAACGTAACTTGAGGAATGATGTTGGCATGCATTCATACTTGATGACGAAGTAAAGATGGACGGGCCTTTAGTGTTTCTGCCCATGTCAAATTGCACATAGTGAGAGGTTGCGATTTCCAACGTCAACGTTAACTTCTACGCGTACGGCATGCAACTAAAAACCAATCCCTCAGTAGAGTGATTTTGAATTAATGGCATTAGCTATGGCATACGACATCAGAATTGTCAAATTCCCTTTTCCAAAACGTTCACTGTGTATTGCATCATTGGGGGAAGTCCCTGATAATATAAAGTTGGTATGACACCATACGGAGAATACCCACAGGAAGTGTTGTAATGTGACAGAATGGTCTATTAATAGATCATGGGATTTTTGATGAGTACAAAAGTGGAAAACGAGTGAGTTTGCTCTTGGCAGAATATGAAGAGAGATTTTAGACTCTCTACAACGAAGAAGATTTTGAGTGTATGAACGACGTGCTGAGTCTGGTTTATAAAGCAACACACCTGTCAATAAAGTGGAGCAGTGCAGAAAGAATCCTGTTTCTTGGAGAAGGAAGGAGCATTCTCTGTGCAAGGAGTTAAGTGTTTGGAGAACTGCGCAAGGAGGTAAGTGTTTGGATAACTACGTAACGAGTTTGAAGAACTGCGAAATGTGATGTGCCCTGAGTAATTTTATTTGATTATTTATATTTGTTTGCAACATAAAACTATGTCATGAGAAATAACAGAAAGGGGAAAACCAAGAGTTTGTGTTATGACATGTTTTTGAGGAACCTTGAGTAATTAAGACTCGTAACAGCAGGGAGTTCAGTGTTTGGAGAACTGCGCAAGGAGTTAAGTGTGGAGAAAGTAGCACCATTTCTGTGTGAGGATTTTATACGCAAAGGATTATAAATGCAAGTGTACAGCGGACTTCGCTGAACAGTGATTTTCGCAGGACAAGTGAATAAGAAAATACACATCAGCCATCCAGAAAATCCAGACTGCCGGCTAAGTAGTAATTAGTTAAAAGAGTGATTATATTTGATTATATTGTATGCATTTGTTGTCATGTATCAAGCATATTTTACTTTCAATTAAAGACTTAGATTTTGATAACTTAATCAAACAGTGTATTGGTGTTGTGCATTCGTGAGAATTTAGGTAAAATGTGATTTTAGCCTTGAGTCATTGCGGCTCGTAACAAAATATTGATTAATAGTTGATAGGTTGAATATCTAGTCAATTAGTACGAAAGTACGAAAAGATCCAAATATTAACATTATATTGTTTTATTTGAAAACTCAATCCCACCACACTTACGTAAGCTATGGCAAAGTTGTGCGCCTTGTGTATGATTGATTATTTGGGCTAGACTTTGGGATCTTTAAGGTGATATACACCTCGCTGTCTTAGTTCATAAAGCGGAGTGGATTAAATTCACATTCAATATTGCAGGTAGTAACGTTGCAAACTTGATCGAAGTGACATAATTAATAAGTCACAGTTACATAAATTGATCGAAGTGACATAATTAATAAGTCACAGTTACATAAATTAGTAGAAGGGGATATACACCAAATATAAGCCAAAAAAAAAAACTTCAATACTCTACTCTAAGCACATGTCAGTATTCAAGCTTCCTGGACCACAGTCACAGACCAATAATAATTGGCACCCAGCAAAACAATCTGTGAGAATCGTTGAGCAGATGACAATTTACAAAACGGTGCTGCTTTCTGCTTTTCACGCACTTTCTTTAAAAAAACAAGTCTTGTTCCACACTATTTATTCCGCTTACTCTTTGGAAATTATTATCTATTATTACCTTATTCACATTCTCGAATTTACACTGTGTGCAGGCCCGTACCCATTTGGAAAAGTATATAAAAAGTCCCAAATTTTCAAAATTTGCGAGAGTAGCGAGCAAAAAAAAATCAGGTTTTTCAAATTTTGTCCACTTTTCACAAAATCACCCCCCCTTGGAAAAAGGTCCACTTTTTCAAAATCAACACCCTCCCAATGAAATCCTGCGTACGGGCCTGGCTGTGTGCCAATTATTGGACTGTGAATGTGGTCCAGTAAGATGTTCCATGTCAGTGCATTTTGCTGTTGTGTGAGTTGGACAACTGCTTGGTTACTGACATGTGTTTAGAGTATAGTATTGAAGTAATCCTTTTGGTTCATTTTGATGAACAGGATTTTAAGATATGACCTTGTAAAAAATTGCACGTTTCTATTTTGGCTTAGTGTATAAACGCTCGCAAGCCAGCGGAATTGGTCATATGTTTATATGGTAATAGAAAAACCGCAAAATTTGTGTCATCACCCCCCAAGAAATATTTTTGCTACATAACATGTTACAAAACATCACAACTTTTAAAAGTGTTGAGTTGTATTCCTCTATTGCTATGATTATGACCTCAGTTCTATGGCGAATAACCCCTCAGATTCTTAAAATCAATAAGTGAGACGCAAGAAAATGAAACAAACCATTTTTCTTTTCATATAAGCTCTCCTTTTATGTACAAATAGTGCGATGCAGTTCAGGTGTAATTTATTTATACTACATAACACATAACAAAGGGAAACATTTTACTTAACAATGTTTCAATAATAGGTCCCAATTCATTACAATGGATCATACATTTGAAATGATATTCAACATTACAATCATTATTATTCTTTCACACATGCATATATAATGAGGTAAACCATTCTCTGATTGATCGTCGTCTAGGACTCTCACCTTGCTTCTCATGTAGATAGATACTGAAACTTACAACGTTCTAACTTGATATTAAATCAAGATACATCATTATTAGTTTTATAAACTACAGTGCATCATCAATACGTATCTTAGCTTACAACACATTCTGGGTGACCCACGTAAATGAAACATTCAAATATTCTTGTTCTTCGTGTAGTTAATAAACTTCTTGTCTAGTGTATTCCACCTAACGCTACATATGATCAACCTATCGATCCCCTAATATTGGAAACATGTTGAAGATGCTAACAAACGACTTAAAGAGGGTCATTGACTTAGGATCTTCTGTAATTACATGATTTAGTATGAATAATTTTATTTACAAAATAGTTCCTTCATTATTTTCTACAACTCGGCCCCTTGTGCGTGTAACTTAAGGAAACAGAACAGAGCAAGAATTTTCTTTAACATTAATATTGGTTATGAAATTGATGAGGCCTAAGTACTTTAAAGCTCTTGCATATTAATCAGGATGATGAAAACATTTTGTATATTGATTTTGTTCATGATATCACTATTTGAATCAGTTAATGTTAATGAAAAAATGAAGACACCTTTTACATCAAGATTCGCTGGATTTACTTTTTAAGGCTTAAGTCTTTATAAGACAACATTCTTGTTTTGTTTTTGCAGACACTCTCTTGTTAAGTTTACTTCAAACCTAATCAACATGTTATCTTATTTGCAAAGAATACCTATTATAGTGTACACTTTAATGGAGACATTTGATACAACTTTATGTTTCATGTTCTGAACATGTGACCCCTGTTTGCTATCCCTCAATATCTTCATACATATAGATTAAACAGTTAATTACATGGTATAGTGTAAATCATATTTATGATCAGTACTTACAATGGATTGTTTTACTGTCACCATGATCGATTGTTCTATAGTGCATCTAAACTTCACACTAGATGAATAACGTGTACATAATGGTTTCCACTTAGATTCCAACTTCGTAACGTTTTTGAGATTCTCGGTCGTCTTACCTTAGTGTTAATATAGTAGTCATTCATAAATAGGTACAAATGAGTTGTACGTAAACATAGGTGTTTATCAAAACTGCATGAGCAACCTGAAGCATGAACAACCACAAACCTCCAGTTTCGCAACAGAAAGTAGCTGCCACTTCTCATAAGATTGTGGTGTACCTTCTTTCGTTACCAAATGTGAAAAGATCATTAGGTAATATCAACCAGAAAAGTTGAAATACGATATCATATTATGCGGTTTAGGTGCACCAAGTACGGTAATTATAATGAAAGACAGAGATAAAAAGACTTGTTTGCGTCTGAAATTCTGACAACTTGACAGAAAATGCCGTACTGCGCAGGTCGGCAACCAATCACGGCGCGCCTTTGCTTTGATGGCAGACGCGAATTTGTCTTTTTATCTCTGTCTTTCATTATACATCTTGAAGGGACAGCTGTTATGGTGACGTCACATACACAAAAACATATTAAGGTGGTTAGGTGCAGATAATACTCTGTGGCAATAACCTCCCCCTTTTGTTTAAAAAAATATATATGCAAACGACATTGATCTTTGTACTTCGTGAGTTAGCACTTGTTTGCGTTTGGTCTTGGCGAGGTTTATTGTTTTTTTTCGTGCCTCTTGTATGCATTATAAGTATTTTTTTAAATATTATAATATTATTTTTTTCACACTCTATATATAATTGTCAAAAAGTTAACATTTTGTTTAACAAAGCCAGTAAATTGGTATTAAGTAAACTAATTTAATTTTCTACCAGTTTATCTTCACAAAAGTAATGAATACACCTGGTACTTAAATTGCTCCTCTACAAAGGATAGTGTTACGCCTTTAATCCATTACTGGCACATATTGAATTTCAGTATAAGGTAACAAAACTCTCAATTTAATTATTATTCAACTAAGTTTTTTAAACTCTGAATTGACAAACCACATACCACAGATATGCATTTTTTGTCTGTAAAATATACAAACAATTTTGAAACTAAGACTTGTTAACTTAAATTTCATGAAGACACACCACAAAGGCTCATATTTAGCTACGGTATATGCTACATATGGTATTTTGTTGTAGATTTAAATGGTCCCAGTGTTGTTTCTATATATTATACAAGGTATATCAACCTTCTGTACAACTTTATAATTTTTATACAAAGGAACACTCCTCATGCAGAAATGCCCCATCCAAATGTAGACATGTCATTCATCCACTTTGATGTTTAAAATTATAGTAGAAGAAGTACTTATGGTAGTATGGTTGACAGGGGACCATTGGAACTCATATCCCTTGCATTCAAGATCAGCTCTTAAACACAATCATGTTTCCCGGTTTACAGAGACCAGATAGCAAAATTGATGAAAATTTAACACATTTCACCACTCAAAATGAACTTTTAAAATATATATAAAGGCGAAAGGGAGGCGTGCCATAAATACTTCAACTACTACTTTTAAACCATGCCCAAGCAGTACAAAATTACGTGTTTGCTATTTAAATATGCTAATTGTTTAACTAAAACGTGACGGATTTTTTGTATTAAAACAAAAATGATGGTGTTTATAACTACAGCAAACAAAAAACGACATATTGCCAGTCAAATTGCAGTTCTATAAAGTCATTCTCGATCAATCGTCGTCTCTTTTTACGTGGAATCCCGCGCTAAGTGGATCCATGAAAGTTTGGAATCTCTTGTTGGGGAAATTGCTGAAACCGGCATTTAATGGATCCATGAAGCTATTAAATCTTTTGCTTGGGTTAAATCCGGCCATTAATGGGTCCATAAATGAGTTAAATCGTCGTTTGTAAGGCCGTGCGCTGAAACCAGATTGAAGAGGATCCATGAATTGGTTAAATCTTTTGTTTGCAAAACCGGCGCTGAGTGGGTCCATGAAATTATGAAAACCTCGTTTATCTGGTGTTTCGTCTTCAAGTAATGTGTCAGTGTCTGTGTCATCTTGTGCAAGCTGAAAGAGGACAAAGAAAAAGAAAAAGAAATTGTCATTGAGTTAAACAATTTATGGAAACATAGAGTAAAGTGCACCAAGCAGACACAGCTTACGTCGCTAGCAAACTATGGCAGCCGTGTAGTTTTCCCCTGTTTGCACTAGCAGAATGTTCCCGGATATGTTCGGATACAAACATTTTGAGTACACCAATATGATGCATTTGTGCACGTATGTGGCAGAAATAAAGAAGAGTATAATCATGATGATATTGCCATCAATATTTCAACATTTTTATATTTGGCCATTGCAAACAGTTTTGTTAGTAAATACTTGCTTAGGTAATACCTCGTTATGATATCGATAAAGAGTTCACCATTATGGTAAAAAATTAAATATCTTCCGACTTATACCTTAAAGTGCAAAATATCAATTATACAATAATACTTAGTAAAACAAAAACTAGTTGAAATGCAGGCCGGGGAAACAATGCGTAAATACCGAACTTCTCTACCATGCAAATATGTTGCGAAACATTTATCTGGTCGATTTTTTGGTAATTATAAATTGAACCTATTTATTTTCTTTTTGTTCTCCATAAATGGTTAATATGTTTCTAAAATGGGTCACAGAAGCAGGCAATATCAGATTATGAACACTTATTTATTACCAATAATAAGTAACAAAATATATTTGCCAACTGCCCTCTTTTTTTATCAAAATTGAATTACATCGCCATGGGAACCAATTGAGAGTTTGCTCCTCGTCATAATTCAATCGTATAGATTCGTTCGTTTTGTTCAGTTTTTATTTCAACGTATAGAGACGAGAATAATATAGGAATCACTGATTCAATGGAACATGAATTGGTGTGGTGTCAGACTACACTACAGAGTGTATCAGTTTCCGGTTTTCGTTTACCCACAATCAACAAGAGATTGAGACTATGTAACGCGGTTAATAATAAGGTGTCCAAAATGGGTTGTGAACAAAAACCTGAACTTTTTGCGGCCAGTTAACTTGATAAGTTGTCACGTATGATACGTTTTCTACCTTTTAAAGACCCTTTTATCTTACTCGAGTTGTCGCAAATGGAAGCTAAATATAAAATATGGACATGTCTATTTTGTGTTAATAAGTCAGGATTTGACATGACAGACGACCCACTTCTGGTGTGTTGGTGAGCAATTTAATTATATATTACGATAGTCAGCATCAGCAAGATGTAATATATTTAATTAGGTCGTAAATATTTTCGATAACTACTATCTGGCAGACTACTTAATTGTTTGCAATGAACAATTTTATTCATGCTTAACGTGGACTTGCAGACGCTGTTGTCTGTAGAGCGGTTTTTAAACCCACCAGATATGCCAAATGACCATCGTTTGATTCTTTTTAAAAGAGAAAATATGAATGGATTTCATTCCATTTTAAATGAAAATAAAGAATAACCATACTTTCAGGTACAGGTTAAAAAAAAGATTTTGTATTAATCAATTATTTGTGATGAACAAAAAGTGTTGCTATCACATTGTTAACACCATATATTGATGATCTCCCAGAGTATCTTTAAAAAACCATAAAAAGAATGAATGAGTGTTTTAGAATAGACTAGTAAATTATTCAAGTTACACAAGCGATCCTTTGAAGCTAGAGATATAATATATCAGTAATATTAACATTAATATGGATATTAGCAGAATTTTCATGGTGTTTTAGTACTGTAAAGTATACTTAAAAAAACCAATATAACTTTCATGATATATTATAATAACGCCCATGCATGCCACCCCGACAAATAAACCACCCACAATACCGTTAATGAATGGCATTTCGAGACTTATGAATTTCGATATCATTAAAAGATGAATATTTTCAAAGACAATGGAAGTAAGTAAACGATCAATACGTGTAATATTGCAAATGATGTGTTATTATAATATCAAAATGTAATCCTTCGACGTCTGATCATAATGTATAAACACCGGATATCGTTATTAAAAATCCCACAGGTTTTTATCTACGCCTTCAGGTTGGCAATATAATAATTATGCATTTGTCTCCGATTCTTCATTTTCTTTCTTTTAAAAAATGTGTAAAAAAATAACGTTCTACACGTTTTTATTCTGAATGTCGTCTGTTGACCATGTTGACGTCAAATGCCTTTTTGGGACAGCACAGAACCGTATCAGTTCTTTTAGCTGAAACCAAACCCATACCTACCAATTGTACCAATCTCTTGGTAACTAAAAAATTTTTCCTCGCTTTCTCTTTTCCTTTTAATTTCTTTATCTACCCCTTCAAAGCGACATGGCAACTGTCGCACTTGCTTCAATGTCGTAGCTTTATCCCTGGGTAATAGTTGTAGCGACACATGTGCCCTTCGACATGAACAATGTCATCAATTGAATGAATTGAGTCTACATATAGGATGTCATTCATATTTAAACCATGACTCTCATGTGTTTATTTTGGAGTTAAATTGACAAGCTATAGAGTGCAATAATACCCAAATTGCACCATGTCCCTCCATAATTTCAATACAATACAACTATAATTCGATTGAACAATTTGAAATTGATTAACTGACAATCAAGCGCCAACTGTCGTTGAAATATTCATTTCTTTACAGCGTAATACGTGTTTTCCACAGTGAGTTATCTTTAACATATTTCAGAGAGAACATTGCTCCACAAGCACCCAAGAGTACTTTGAATAGAAATACACGTGGATGACAACCATCGTCCTACATTGGTTTTATTATGACTTGCAGGAATCTTTCAGTATAATACTGGTCACCTTGAGTTCTATATTATGTAATCAAATCAACAAGAACCTGTCGAATAGAGTCTCGAAAGGCTTCTTAAAACTCAGTTCTGGTGTGTATGTGAGTCTAGAGGCGACGCCGGAATACGCAGGTGCCCTTGTGTTTTGAATGTACTATTAACGACATTTCGCGCGCCAGTCTACTCTTGCGCACGTAGCTAAGTAACACAATTCCAGGTATCTTTACGAAATAATCAAGACTGAACATATTTCAACAACCATTGAAGAAATACTAGACTTGTTTGTACTCTTTTGAATAAATTTCGATGAAAATTCACACGCAAACATCTAGCAGCTTTTTGTTTAAGATTTTGAAAAAAAAGTTAAATAATCGTTGTTTGCATTCCATCCACTCTAAAGGGTAAGGTAACAATAGGCAAGATCGATGTGGGCGCGACTGAGACGAGTTTTGATACGGGAAAACGTTGGCGCTATAATTGGAAAACTATTTCCCTTATGATCGGCGCCACAGGCCGGAAAAGAACCTGATAGTTTCAATACTAAAGTATTTGTATGTAGTAAGTTAGAGAGACCCAATAATAGCACACTATTCATGTCTCTCTTTTTTTAAGTGTTCTTATATAAAACGTCAATATATAGGCTTTATTGTCATGGTTGTGTGATTAACAGTAATAATTATGAATAGATATATGATATTGATGCTAAATATATATAATTTTGTGGATACAAATGTGTAACACTTCCGCTATAGACAAAAAAACGGAATTCTTTACAATATAACGTTACGAACGTCACACCCCCTCATCGACATGACTTTCTGTATGTATCGCAAAAGGTTTTGGGATTTTTAGAATTGTCTATACCTGATATAGGCGGACTTCATTACACTGCAGATTGATATCGATTCCTCAGAGGGATGATCCCACTCATGCAATTATAGACGAGGACAGACAAATAAATATACGACCTTGTGAGCCTGTATTGTTATCTCCTAATATTACTAGATCAAACATTTATTTGAGCATATTGACTAAATACTGAAAAAAGATTCATAATGCCTTCCTAATGGGCTGATCGAAGCATAGTATATACTTATTTGGAGCAAAATAAATTTAAACACTACCTTAAGCTTATACACTTTAAGCTTAACAATAAAGCCTTATTCCTCCCTGAAGGGTATTGTAGTCTAAAAATATTAAGTCTTTAACTCGAAAAGGATATATACCTAAGTATATACCTTAATAGTGGGTGAATAAAATGACGTATGAGTCGAATTACTTGTCCCATTTCTTTACTCTTATTTTATAATTTAGACTTCTTCAGCCATTCACTCCACTCCCGTCACTCTTACAATGCAATATTGATGAAGACGGTTTGCAATAAGTACCAGTATATTTGACAGTAAAATTCGTCGAAGTTAAAAAACATTGAAAACACCAAGTTGATAAACTGTTTAGTTTCTCGAATCACCACTCCGATCTCTTACTTATAAATAATTATGATGTTTAATTTAAGGATTGGTAAGCTACACGATTATAGAGATTGGAAATTTGATTTCAGATACCTTTGAAATATAATAGGTTTTGTTACTTTAAACATTCATTAATCGCTATATTGTTCACATTGAATGACCATTCTTATACAGATTCATAGAACCTTTATCATAAATAGTGTGAATAGTGTAGCATTCTTGTCAACACCACTGATGACCAAAATTGAGAATTATTTATAATGCCCTACAATGACAAAAGGCACAACTGACACAGATTATTTTCAGACTCAAATCTGTACTCAGACTTCTATACACTCCGTGTTCAATTTGGAGTATGGATTTAAGCTTTAGCATGTGGACCAACAACCTTAATTCTTAAGACTAAAAGTCATTTTAAACTAAAATGTCGGTTGTGTCCTTTTGTCGCAGTAGGGCAGAATAGATAAGACAAACCATGGAAATTATGGGCCGTGCGAATAATGACATCTAGAATAACACAACCCTTAGAAATATTAAACGGGCAGAATCAATGAAAGAGAAAAAATCCTTAGCAATTTAATTATGTTTGAATTGGAAGTGATAGCATCGCCGTTAAACGGTGTGGCAAGAAAACAAATTTGCCCTAGTCAAGTTTCGTGCGAACAATACGGCTACAATATGTGAAGCAAAAAATCATTATATGTGATGCAATCAAGCAAAATCAGTCAGAACTCGGAAATATAAAATTGTTAGTTTCTTATAGGATAGTAAAAAGCATTTACAAAGCTGGATGTTGCAAAAAAAGTATTGAAATTGAACAACACGTCCTAAAGATATGAGCAATTAAAGAGTTTCCAAAACAAGAGGAAACAAAGGGTAATACTTCCTTTGTTTGGCTATATCTCAAAATCAATATTTCCGAGTTCCGACTGATTTTGCTTGATCGCATCACATATAGGAACCTCAGGTGTTTGAGAATGTGACCTTACAGCATATCTTTACCAGCCTGTCTGTGTCGTTTGATGATTTCTAACAAAATCACAAATTTCATTGTGATTCAAATAGTTCAAATTAAAATAATTAATTGAGAGTCATAAAATCAGTAATCTGGCAATTATGAATTTACTGCCGTGTTATGAAAGCGCGGAATGACAAAACTGTGATTGCCAATTATGTACCATGAAGTTACTTTTTACAGTAACATTTGCTTGATAATTCTTTTAAATCTAGCCGTGATTAAGTTCATCTTCAATTACGAAAATCGCACATTAATATATTGATTTAGCTCATCAAACTAGGTTAGTCCCAGTTTGCCCTTTTAGAGGCTTTGATATGTTGTTTAATAAAAGAATTTGAATAATTTATTATTTAAATAATTCATACGACAAAACAAATAACGAAATATTAAATGGTGTTAACGTTAACTCATCTTTAAAGCCAAGAATACTTTATGATATTATTATGTCGACATTCTTTCCAAAAAAAGGTATCTATTCTAATTTTGCCATATTAATTAACCCTGGATTCCGTGGATATCTATATGTTGATCTCATCACAATAATTATCCACGGTTTTAAATGTTTAAATTTTGTGAACTATATTTTGAGGGATTCCTGTTGATAAATTCAGCCTTTTATGGTGTGCTCAGGCTTTAACACAAAGAAGTAAATTATGTTTCTTTTTTGCATTAATTCTACAACTAAAGTAATAATGCATTATGATGAAGGACGTGCGAGAATCCATTAATAGTTTTGGACTTTCAAGCTGTCACACACCAATGATTGCATAATATGTGTACTTAGTATCTTACAAAAATATGCGTGTTCATCTTATCATACGGATACACATATATTTTATTGGGGATGATGTTGGAATGTATACACTTTTTGTAAATATTTAATATTAGTAATGGTAAAGGGCCTTTCAATATAACATTATTGATCTATATCACATTGCACATAATGAGAGAGATCGTTATTTCCTATGCCAATAGATCCGATTAATCCAACCAATCAATCTGTTAAATCTATTGAAAATCAGCCAAACTCGTTTTTGCATAATCGTACGAACAAAAATCTTTCTCATGGTGACATATAAGAAAATTATTTGATCATGTAAAACGTTAATGCATTTATCTTTAGATACGCTGCATTAGAAAAAGTTACTCAAGAGAAAGTAAAGTGGAGTTATCTGCAAACAAGCAACCTTACTGTAAGTCTTTTGATAAGGACTCTGTGTCTTCACCATCGGTGACAACAAATCACTTAGATCTGATCACTCTTGAGTGATTCGGTATCTTTACAAGGAATTGCGGCAACTTGCTGCGGGCAATTCGACGTCATTGTCTATCACTTAATATGGTGAATGCCTTGTAGCAACGAGTTACTTAAACTCGCGGCACTTTTTCTGAGTACATAAAATGTAAACTAGAAACCTTCACAAAACTTGACCTGCACCACGGCGAAGTCCCTAGAAATCTATTAATAAACCGGACTATAACAGCAAAACAGAAAACCACAATATTAAAGACTATAAATCTCTTCTGATTTAATGTAAAGAGTAAAAGTTAAACCTGACGCCTTCTATAAGGACGAGACAAAATCCTGTATGTCTAACTATCTATTGATATTCAAACGTGAACTTGGAGTTAAAGAGATCAATGTAAATCCATACTGCTCGTAGGCTCGTTTTGACTTTCTAATTGCATACTTGAATGGCTCAAGTACCTCCTTTAATAAGACGAGCCTGTTAGTATGCGGACCCGAGATGCGAAGCTGGATTTCACGCCTGTAGTGTCTTTATGTTTCTTCTGCAGTGTTGTCCTGTTCATTCGCGCCAGTAAAATGCATGGATATACATCGCCACCTTTTGAGAGCGTTGAATGAATTAAGGAAACTAATCCTATCAACTAAACTTCAAAGTGATAGGTCGTGTTTTAAAGAAAAGTAGCATCGTTTTAATTAAATGTATAACTCAAATAGATGGTAATTAATAGTTAATACGAGTTAGCATTTCATGATTAGCGTAATGCATTACTTAGATGAAAGTACTTATAAAGATTGAAACATCAGTACTAAAGTTGTACAAACCAGCAGTTGTTCATTTCATCAGAACTTGGGTTTAAAAGTCACGTTAATTACAACTTACGATAGGTTCTCCGTTTGAAACCAATTCTTCCACTAGTAAAGAACATCTTGATTCTAAAGAGAGGTAGGCCTATATCGGAAACTCGCAGATTAAAAGTGTGCAATACTGTGAAAGAAAGTGATTGAAGTATGTCGTATTTAGTAAGTAGTATTGTAAATCAAGAGGTTGATTTATATAGTCTTCACATTATTGAAGAATATAGATGGTTTTGTGTCCCCTGCATCAAATTGCTATCTTCCAGCATATAAAATTAATTTCACCATCAAATAGTCACTATTGAATAAAAACTCGTATAGATGAGACGCTAACAGGCAATCCATCAGAAACCATTGTCATTTACACTTTTTGATTAAAAGGAATTGTTGAACCTCTGGAAATGGGTTTCCTCGCGGTGCAGTACATGATCAATTCAATTGTAGAACGAAAACAGCGTGGTTCACATCTGATTTCTCTGATTATGCCAGTAAAAGTTTGGTAGACCAAAGGGGGTTTACCACAAGCATAAATGATGAAAGATAAATTGTAGAAAGGACTAGAATTGTTCTGGAATACAGGAATTTACGTTTTGTCATTCATTGGTTCTAATATTAGACCCGTGGTTTTCGTTGATTTTATTGTTTTCAATTGTATCACGATTCATGTGAACTGTATTAAACCTTCCGGCGTCTGACGTGTAGATTATGACGCATTCCCTTAACTTCTTCTCGTATGAGAATGAAAATTATTGCGACGGGTGTGTTGCTAAAATTCGTAATTTGGTTTTGCTTCCAGAAGGTGTGTTTCTATTTAAATTATAATTATTTCCGTGTTGAATAAAGAAAAACTTGGTGCAAGCCACATTCAAAAGATGTGCCACTCTCATAAAAGTTATAATGTGAGTGCAAAGACAGATACTCACTGTACTAGTTATTCAGTTTTAACTTATACGGCAAAGAAAAGTTAATCTTTGAGATTTATGTGCAGTTCTGGTATAATGATAAATAAACCTACAAAATAAAGATAAACAAAATGGATAAAAAGCTAATATCATAAGTTGTTTGTTCTAGTTTTTAAGTTGAATAAGGAGCCTGCAGCTCCAATCGCTAACGATGGACGGTACATGGTGGACAACTGTCAAGTAAGATGGATTTTTACTTCTTGTGACAATAAGTATAATAAAAGTCATTCGTCAAAGATATCGCTTAAAGCTAGCGATCCAACTATACATTTAGCTTTACAGAACCCGGTTACAGGTCTGGATCTTGTTAAATTATTTAATATCTTTCCTGAGGTGGCTGACAACAAGTTAATCTATATAGGTGGAAGACTGTAGACTTTGTTTGTAAAGTGACACGGTCTAAATGCTAAATGATAAAAACATATACTTGCTGACAATGTGTCAATTTAGACAAAACATTGATTGTATAATGTATAATATATTTAGTGGATTTGCCAACATACTATTCATGTTCTTATAAACTATTTATATCACAAAACATTTTAAATAACCTTTTTGACTAGAACAAACCGAAAAATATTGTTTCATTAGCAGTATGATGTCGGCCAAGTCAACGTTTCTGTAAGATTTAGAGGTTTTGTTTTAAACTGACAGTCAATTTGCCAATATTCACCTGGTTCAATTTCTACACAGTCAGCCATAGGCAATTCAAGAGGTATTGAGCACGCTATTAGAAAAGTGAACCAACCAGGATATCCTCTACTTTATGTAAATCACAACATCTTAGGATTTATTCGCTGTAGAAGTGACGTAATAATCGGATTAAATACCATAGCAATAGATGAATACAATTGTGAATAGATCGCCCTGCACTACAAGCACGTTGCACTCATCACCTGTGTATGTCTGCGTTCATAGATTGAATACAATACCGCTGTTTTTAAAGATACTAATCTGACAGTTGCGAGCGATTAGCATTTCTTTGACATAATGGTTCAATGCATAGGTACCGCGTGAACGTTGAAGCGCAGTGCGATGTATTCAAAAATTGTATTCATCTATTGCTATGGTAGCC
Organism: Amphiura filiformis; assembly: GCF_039555335.1. Classification (NCBI taxonomy): domain Eukaryota; kingdom Metazoa; phylum Echinodermata; class Ophiuroidea; order Amphilepidida; family Amphiuridae; genus Amphiura; species Amphiura filiformis. The sequence goes on along the minus strand of NC_092634.1, from coordinate 52,227,573 downwards.
TTACGTCACTTCTGCAGCGAATATAGATACTTAAATGAGATGGGCAAGAAAGGAATTTTGTTCTTCTGAACATATGAGTCGAGTGAACAAAAATCTAGAGTCTATTATTTGTATTATTTTTTCTTCGGATTGTAATTTTGTTGAGATTCGCGCTGTATGAACATAGATATGAACAAAACACTTATTGCAGTACTAAAAACGCCTTTATTGACCCAAAAGGCCAAGAAATCAAAACCAAGCAGAGACAAATATGAAACACAAGTAAACAAACAAACAAACAAGCGAACAAAAAGGAACACCATGGAACTTTCAAAGCCACGTAGAATCAGAATTTTGAAACCGCCTGGCTTTTTAGGCGATGAATTCGGACAACAACAACAACAAAAGCAACACCACAAAATATTAACAGCACTATAGCAATAACAAAACAACAGCTAATGAAACAATGACGACAACATGATCAAGAACAATAGCAGTAGCAAAAAGCAATAAACACAGGTTTAAATGTTGTAGATTCCTCTCACCAAACTGTCATTTCGTATCACCAGTGACTTTCTCAAAATATAAGTTTTGTTCTTCTTATTTCCCATCTGTTTACAAAATTCTTATAATAGCTGTCAATTCATTTCAAATTCAAAGTTTCCTTGCGCAAACAACTGGTATAATATCCTATTAAGTGAAAACAATTATTCCCCGGGAAATTTAATGTCATACTTGTGATGTCTTTTTTTATTAATTTTGGGTGGCTTTATATGGGTGTTACATGTCCTAAGGGTATCGAGTAACCCACTTCTGTGCATATTATAAGCTAAAGACGATGGAACTACACGTCAGAAGAGGTTTGGATATCAACATATTATATTTGTATAAACAGACGTGGCTCCAGGCACTTCATTTATCACCATTGACTATTATATTCAGGTATGAATAGCACTTGGACTGGAGACCATGTCAAGCTTGGCCTACTTTTGTAACTTACATTACAATTTACATTTTGAATAGTGCAATAACGTCATTCCAAACAAAAAGCATCTTATTTACCAATATCTTTCGTATGAGGTTAGTGAACATTCATATTTGATCTATTCTACGGGTAAATTTGATATCAATTCATCAAATTAATATGAAAACCGTGAACACATGATGTCTAGAAAACATTCATGATAATAGTATTTATAATTTCATTACTTAAAAGCTTGTAGGATATAACCAAACAAAAAGAAAAAGGTCAACGTTAGTTAACGACACCCTTAAGCAGCTTTAAGTTGATAAAATATTGACGTTGGACGAAACTGATTTTGTGAGATTATCGTCAGGTCTATGGTGATCTATTATTTAAAGCTTTACACGCGGATCACGTTTCACTCAATATAAAATCAACCACTATTCAGAATTAAGAAAGACATAATCTTACGAATTAAGAAAGACATAATCTTATGTATTAAGAAGGACATAATCTTACGAATTGAGTACATGTATAATAGATGCACGTATTCAGTCACTGTCATCTATTTCACGCATTAACCTCACACTGGTATTATAAGTTAACTTTGAATCACTTAGAATATTTTTAAAAATCAGTGGCTAGCAGGCACCCTCCTGTCAACAATGATTAGTTTCAGCTTTGTGATATACGTGATCAATACAAGTTTTCCCGCCAATATTAAACTACAATTCTGTGTTAGGTGTCCAAGACAACATACTTACGTTACCTATGTATATTCATTCTAAAATGTAAATCACTGTGTTATATTTACATCTTGTTACTTCAATGGATAATTGTGCTTACAAAAGTTTTCATAGATATATAGCCTACCACTAGTAAATGTTAAAAGTTTATGACAATATAATACAGCTAAGAAGAAATACCATAGCGTGACTATTTCTACTTTTTTGAAGTAGCTCATTCCTTTATCTAATTAAGCCGTTTAATTTCTTGGTGAGAAGATTAATCCAATTGATTCTTCATTTTGTTGAAACATGACAATGTACCACCAGTCGACGATTATAATCATAGTCTGTAAAATAATTAAACTCTACAAGACTCTGTTGGCATATTATAGACTTAATGCCACGAATATTCAATGTATAAGTCACGTGTTCCTATTATTTTATATAAATATCAAGATATTGCTGATTAGAATTGATTGGTAACATTTCAATTAAAGCACTAAAGATATGAGTAAAAACACGAAGTCTATTTTTATCATGGGTAGAGTGCACAGGCAAAACACCATTTCAACGACTTTTCTCAAAAAATGTATTAATTGCACAACGATTTTTGTAGTGATAAATAAAATAAATAAATGTTGTTTGATTTAACGTGCGCTTCAGCTAGGCATGGCCTAATTATCAGCACACTTCAACAATTATTCCGCTGCCATTAGGATATATCAGAATCATTTCCGCTTCACCAAGTCCGCAACTGATGCGCAGGTACTCTCAGCGACTTAGATTGTGATTACCCCCAGCAGCTCCCCATTTTACACCTGGGTGGAGTGAAGCAATTGGGAATTAAGCTATCTTGCTCAAAGACGCAACACACTGGCCGTGGTAGGGCTCGAACCCGCAACCTTCCGATCATGAAGCTCACGCCCTAACCATTGGGCCACCGTGTGATCAAGGATCAAACAACTTGAAACAACTGAATTATGAACTTCAGCTGACTGAAGTAAATGGCTACAATCCAGGAAAAATAGTTGGCACACTTGCACTAAACAATGGAAATGCGTGCCCTATCAAAATTGGAGAGGCGAGTGAAACATGCATGCAATTATGTGAAGTACAGACTACCCCCTATATCTCACACTTCCCCACTCCCCATCTGTCAATGTTGGAGGGTCTCAGGGACCTGTTGACAACATGGCTTGGTCCAACATTGAATTGGGGGAGCGGGGGAAGAAATTTACCAAAAGACAGGCAAAGTGTGCCAACCTTTTTTTTCTGGATTGTAGGTCCTCGATCACCACATTGGTTCGTAGTGTTCGAACGAATAGGAAGGGACTTTGCATAATCAGCTTATTCTGATATGAGGGAAGGAGTAGGAGGACTTCATTGTTCACTAAACATTTCCTTGATACTTGCTTGCCTATTACTTCTTGCCTTTGATTTCAGCAATTCTGTCCTCGCCAGCTTCAACGAGTTGCGATGTGTAAGAAATCATTTAATGATTGGCGATATAAAAAAGAGACTCAAGAGAGTATCTCAATTTCCTAAGATGATGCTTGTACTTTTTGTTTCTTCCTCGTAGCCCTATCTGCGGTATCTCCCAACCAAATGGCAGATAAGACACTAGCGCATATCAGGTTCTTGATAAATTGGTCGTATTTCCCGAAAAGTTGCTGACATGTTGAACAACAAATGTATTATTTGTGTTGAAGATTGTAAACAGTGTATAACCGTTACGAGTTTGATGACCTGGATTCTCAGATTTCTGAACATTTATATCTTCCTGTAAATTTTCCATAGACATAAAGGAAAGAGACTCTGGAAACAAAGATGGACAGATAGATAAACGGATATGATGCATGTTTGTAAACCAAATAGTAAACGTATAAAAACGAGATATTTCTCGAGCCAATAAAGGAAAAAAGGTACCGGTAGCGTGAATCGGAGCCAAGCCTTGAAAAATCGATTCAAACGTTTGTGCAAAATTGCCACCAGTTGAAGTAAATTTTTGGAGTGTACAATAATTGATAAAAAATACATCACTTGCCAGGAGAGTATCTACAACAGTATGGAGAACACTTGTTTTGTAATTTGTACCTTTTGGTAATTGGGGAAGGGGTGGACATGATGAATACAAGAGACACGCTCAAGCATCGCAATTGGTAGATGGTATCTAATTCAAGGTCATATTCAAATGCAGCGACACAGAAATGTTTGCATTGTATGCTTCAAAGCTGTTATGTCATCATAGCTAATGTTGACTTAAGAACGAATTTCAATGTTTGAGGCTCTAATGTAGGATTACAACACACATCCATACCAGTACCACAGCTCGTCAAATAACATTATCTCACTTTTCCTCTTAACAAGAGGCGCCAATATTCGCGTTGCTTGACGTGATTTTGGATTGATACACTTGGCAGTAGTATAACAACCTTAACATTGCAAAAGGTATAATACATCCTAAGGGTTGAAAAACGACCATTCTAACAAGAAAACCCTTGGGTGAAAAGCGACCATTGCAACATGACATCTAAAAGTAATGCTAGATTGCTTGCGGTCAATGATGTTGTCAAGGTATTTGCTTTCGTTACATTGTTTTTTCAAGGTTCACGTAAGTATTGCCCGGAAGAACTCATCTTGCAATGAATTAATATCTGTGCACACTTGTATTTCTTGTAATTTATAGCAGATTATGTAAAGAATTCAGATAAGAAGGAACATGTGAATGAAACAAGTAAATATCCAACAACATATAAAAAACACACACCTGTGAACAAAATGCAGTACAAATACAATTAGGACAAACTAAAAGAAACAAATCAAGACGGTCAAATAGTCAACTACCGTTTCGAGCAATCATACAGTCCATAGTCAAGGACGAACAAGAAAATGATAATCAAATTACAGCAAAAGTCAGGAAGCAAACAGCACGATTTTAAGGAAATGATGGTTTGGTATACTTTTTACTTCAGTCTTTATGGTACAAAGAATCTTTGCCAATATCGTAATTGTTATCAGATTTATTTATACAAAACCAATCGCTTTATCTGACACATGGAAAACCATGAACATGAACATCGTTCCGTTTTCTCTAGGGAATAAAGATCATTTCGAAGAAACTGATTTAGTGAGAATATCGTCATGGCTATGGTATACTATGATATACTCCAGACTTCAGAATAACCAGCATATTGGGTGCTATGAATCTAGCGGCTTGAACTGCGAGAGAGGCACTGAAATTTAGATTTTTGACGGGTGCACTTTTACCCGAGGCATGTTTTTTCAATGTTGTCCACATCACCAAAGTGCCATGCGTGCTAAAGGCGCACTTGTTGTCCAGATCAATACAAAACGTATTTGACCTTGAGATCTAACGTGACTTGGGAAATCCACCGTAAATGCGTTTCCTGTTACACCATGCCTTGTATAATCGCCAAAAAACATTTCCTCATTTCACATGCACAGACACTATGTCGTATGCACATCTGGACCTATACTATGCTTGTTTGTACTCGAGTTGTAATTTTAAAATTAACAAACAATGATAATTCTGCGAGAGTGTCAAGTCAGCTGAGTTTGTGATATGCAAGATTATTGTACAAAATAATGCACGCGTACTAAGATGTTGAAGCGCCTAATGCCCGAATCCCACAAGTGCATTATAGACGCATTAACATCTCAGTACAGGTGCATTTTTTTGCACATTTTCTAGAGCAACAATTGATACATATTTCATACATAATTTAAAAAAAATACCGTAATTGTTGCTATTTTTATAACAAAATTGTTACTAAATATGTTGGAAAATGCGAGCAAATGGAAATACCTCAACCCGCAAGAAAAAGAACGCGTTGAAGTGTCTCATGCACGAGCCCCGAAGGGAGAAGTACAACAAGTGATACTCATTTATTAACCTAGTTATTCATGCACGAGAATGAAAACTGTGATTTGTGTTGTTTTTATAACACAATTATCACTAAAATTGGAAAATAAAATCAAATATAAATACATCAACTCTAAAAAAATCAATTCTACGCGATGCAAACATTTTAATGTTGTCCACATCAACGGGACCATATCACCAAAGTGACATACGTGTGCTAAAGGCGCATTTCTTTTTACACAATGAATTCGACCTTAAGATCTGACGTGACTTGGGAAATCCGCTATAAATGAGTTTCCTTTGCACTGGTTTCTTACCCCTTACGATGCAAAATCCACCCCATCTAAAAGCTCTAACACGACACCTCCGAGCATTATACTACAGGCTTTTTGTTCTCGATAAGTGCTTTCGGTATATAGATTCCAATTTTGTAATGATTTTTACTTCTAAATTTAACAAACAATGATAATGTTGAAGCAACATAGATTCTGCAGAAAAAGGTTTATACAACAAGTGCATTAATTTTACGCGGAATATTTATTACGAACAATTACAGCTAGACGATAAAATAATGTTATCATGATTACAATCTCTTATCAGCTTGAATGTAAAACGTATTAATATTCTTTGTCAATGAATGGTCATTTGCCATTGAAGCAACAAAACCACAGTATAGTCATCTCTAAATGTCATTATAATCAAGTGTTAACTGGACAGGTTTAAAATGACCTGTGCTGGGAACATCCCGCAAGGTATTTTACCAATTAGCGCCTTAATTGTCATGAGTGCCATTGTTGCCTTGAGGCATCTTCAACCCTTGCGTAGTTTGACTTAAAAGCTTTGCAATACATGTTTTCTCTTCTTACCGATGTTTGACAGTGAGGAATATGAGAGTGTGTCATTTTCCCCGGAAATATTTTGACTGGTACAATATGTGGATGACAAGTTACTTAATTCATATTTTGTCAGATGGGGTGTTTCCGTTAAATATTAAATTACACAGTTTAACTTTCAGGACAATGCACTAACCAACGTTATTAACACACCCTAAGATCGGAACACGCAAAGAAGTTACGCGAGTGGCATGCAGAATATAACACACCTATTACTAGACCATTGTGTGGAGCACACCTACGTGCCCAGTGTTGGGCAGACAGCAATTTTTGTCAAAAGTAAGAATTAATTTACTTCGAAGCTCATTACTGTGAATTGGTATAATGTGTTTTGCCATAAGCATTTTAATAGCAACCTAATGGTCTACAACCATTCAACTGCCCCACTTTACATTGCCATTTACGAGAGCCGAGGATGGAAAATACTTCAGTATGTTTAAAAGCAAACATTATGAAGTAATAAAATAACATTGCAGTTCATTGATAGCAACCATGGAGTATTATACCTATCGGTCGATGCTCTCGGCTGAATCATTTATATTACTAGCAATTAAAAGTCTTATGAATTTGAAATATTTAATGCATTATCATGAAGTGCAATAGAGATCGGCTTCAAGTGACATTCAAAATAGAGGTAATAATTTGATCTTAAAGGCAATATGTCTGAAATGGTAAACGTGCTCGGAAGCTACTAAGACTATAACAATACAGTTTGATATCGTATTTCATGGAATATTGGCTCCGTTAATCTCTCGCCTTTATGTCTCTTGTTACCACTACAGCCATTAAGTGTGTCAAAAGATTAAAAGTAATAAGGAATTTCATCACAATACTATTTTGTTTCATCAAAGTCTATTTTTATACGGACGCAAAATTTGAAAGTAGCAAATATTGAAGGAGTTAGATTGTTTAGTTTTGAAGATGACTATGTCAAGTGGGTATGTGCAGGTATTGAAAAACGCCTTCAATTATAATTGTGAATAGTTTCCACAAAACCAGGAACATGTCGGTCTAGATCCACGTCCAGTGGCGTGATACTTTCTGACACTGAGGTTTTTTAATACGTTTCCCACAGTAATTAACAAAACCACCATTATTCAAGAAGAAAGGGAATCATTTAATCCAAAATTACCTGTTGACGTTTAATTGAACAATCAATTCTCTGACTTTCTAATAATCTAAATTTGTTTGATGTGATCATTTATTCATTTTTATAACAAAGTATTGTAGAGTGCTACACTAATACACATATTTTATAGCTATTTTTTTTAAACATAGATTATCGTTTCTATATCAATTATTTTTCATCCTTTTCTGTTTTTTTGTGGTAATTTTATAAACTGCACATTTGTGTGCAAATTGAGGGCGCTATTTACATACATTTTAATATATTTAATAATATGAGTTATTCCTTACATTTCATAATAAAAAGTATTTTGAAAATGTCCTTGCCACTTGTTAGTCTTTTTCTGATGTTCTAATGCCATTATACAAGTGTCTACCCCTTCTATAGATGCAAACAGAACTTAAGATAAATAGCGCCATCATTGTTCACTTTTTCTTTCAAATGACTACAGTTTACATGCCATCAAACAACCATGAGAACCATTGAAACATTCTAACATATCTTGCAGAGTATACAAAGACTAAAACAGTTGGTATCATTTTCAAGGTTATCTTCTATTCGTTACAGCTATATCAAAATCTCAAAAAAGTACAATTTTGTACCTTGTGATTTTGTGGGAACGGGTCAAATTTATCAAAATTCTTTTTCAACAAGCAATGCCTGTGATTTACTTACCAAGTGGAGGCGGCGCTACCTTCAACATTCGACCGATCGCGTACTCCAAATCATATTATGCAATTGAATATTTATATTAACTAATGTATAATAAATGTCAGAAATAAAAAAAAAAGTTCGTGTCTGACGTCATGTGCCAATCAAACTATGAGATTTGTCGTGATGTTTCACATTTTGGAACGCAGTGAAAAACAGCGTGCCTTATGGTTAATTTTTCACGTGCCTTATGGTTAATTTTTCACCTCAAAAGTTAGGGCTCAGTGATAAAAAAAACTTTCTTTCCTGAAGGCACCATGTCAAAGAATATCTAGAAAAGTTGAATTTCGTTTGTTCAAAGTACCGACATCGACCGCCATTTTCTGCGATTCCTTTTCTCCGATGAAGACATCAGGTAAATATCCTCCCTTTTTTTACTAACCAATCACAGAGCGAGGGGAGTTTGATTGACAGGATCATCAGAGGCGAACTAGTTTTTTTATTTCTGAATTTTATTGGCGTTCATGTACCTCATGACCTGATTATGTCTTTAGCGATGAGCAATGCGTCTTGATGTGGTATTTTAATTCTGTGGGGTTGTAAAGAAACAGAAACCATTTCGTATGATTGCTTAAGTTTTTGCGTGAGAAGAAATGTGTTAATGGTAATAATAATTAATGCTCTTGAATCCGAAGGTATAAATCATCTCTAGGTGTGGTAACTTCCTTTCAAGAATCTAAGGGGGAAACGTACTGCTCAACGACGATATGGGGAATATAATATTTGTAACTGGGTTAAATATTATTCAAAAGTGACATATTTATCACTGTTTATCACTTTCTAGACGTTTTAAGTAAATACAGACATTGCACTAAATATATTAATCTGGGTTTATACAGAATTGATATGCCTGGCGCACTTTATAAAACATAATAGGTATTGGTGAATATTTGTCTTGGAGTAAACAGGACATTTATGAACATCATTGAATATTTGAATAATAATCACATGGGTACTTTGTTGGCTATGTTTTCAGATTTCCCCAGAGTAACCGGCGACAATGGATATAATAAGCGATCAACACTTATTAGTACAAAAGACGAAGATTGCGTTCTCAACATTAGATTTACATTTTTGCCTTAAAATGTATATTTATCCATTAATATTTTAGTATTATGTAACATTTCAGTTTCAATTTTGTTTTAAGCAAAACGTATGGCTATCGACACCTCTTGTCTGCTCGGCAAATATCCCTTGCCTGATATTATCCCAATTAATCAAAAAGAGACATTGTCGACGAGACTCCGAAGAGTAATAACATCTATTGCATTTTTGTGTTTCTCGTTGGTGCGTCTTCAGACGTGTATAATAGATAGAAACATCGGTATTCAACGTGGGGTACAGGCTTGGGTGTGGATGCGGATATTGAAATGTGTATGTTTTTACGTACGGTTCTCATATTTCTGAATCTTTCATTTTAAGGTATTACTGGTAGTTGAAAGGTACTTTGCAATCACTGGTGACATAACTTTTGCACAAAGATTACACGGAGTTTGAAATGGGAGAGACATCATCTCATTATAACATTCGGTCTTTGTCACTGCACCCAGTTGTCACATATAATACATATTATAGATATATTTTCAAAAGGGATGTCAATTGTTAACCCAAATGTTGTTTTGTTAAACAAGAAACTTCAAACATATTATAACAATGTGGTTTATTTTGTAGCATCGTGGTAAAAACAAAACTAGACGTCATGAAAGTATGTAATAACAAAATCAATATATTTCAATTATTATAACAATTTATTAAACCTCTAGATAATCTGCAAAAGTAATAATATTACTATTAAATTACTACGCCAACCAATTGTTATGCAATTTATAATCACTTCTTTACTAAAAAGTAGGCTAAGCTTAGCATATCGCCATCTGTCATGTCGGTTAAAAGAAACGGTAATATGAAATACAGCTGCTGATGATGTCAAAACCTATTAGTTGACATTTTTATTATATATAGTATCATATTTATTAATAATTTTTACACAATTTGAGGACATATTGCAAGCGTGAAAAGTACAAAAGTTGTGCAGTCAACTTTATGGTAAGTTCAACAAGGTATCAACAGGATAATTGTTGTGAGTGCAACAACATCTAGTAAAATGGTTGCTTTCAGTCAATTCCGCTAGTCTCGGGTTTAGAAATTTTAAAATTCATACAAAGTAGAGCATTATTAATGTACGCTGGTGTTCAACCCGACGTTCCAGGTTAAGGGTATACGAGGTATTGTTGGTCGAAACAGCCAAAAAAAAAAAGATTTTCATTATCTGAATCAATATATTATTGAAAAATAACACATTGGTGTTTTGCAAAAGTTCATTCTACAAATCGTATACTTTGGAAACTTGCTTAATTTATTGCTGTTAATGAGTTATGTACGTTTTACAAAAGTGTTGTTGTTTCAGCCCTCTTTACAACTCAAGAACCACAGGACCTACAAAAGTATATCTGTGATATTTGAATTCTTCTACACACTCGCTATGAATTCAGCAATGCAATTTTTGCTAAAGCTCACTACCATTGGCAAGATGCTGTGAACTACTTTTTTCTGCTGCTTCGACCAACAATACATCGTATACCCTTAAATACATTGTTTAGTAGTATCAGGCAGAGATATCGTAAACACTTTTGATCGACCCGAGGGCAAACAAAAATGTAAATTGCGATCGTGTCGTGTTTAGATAAGGTGTACAACATAATGAATGTTTTACTAATGAATATGCGATTAAAATGAAAGCAGGAGAACTTTTTTGTTTTATAATACACAATGTTTCTGTGAAAAGTCCCGCCCAAATCAATTTCTCCCATCATAAATTTTACAACTCATCAACTGTTGTACTTTATGTATATCAGAGTGACAATGCATAGCTATAGTTAGCATGATAAGCGATATAAGCCATGTTGTTGCCTTTTGAATGACAACATTTTGAACACACATTCTAAAGGCATCTGGACATTTTGTGGATTAAAGTTACTTTGTCTCTGCATTCAAATGGGTTCCTTGTTTTCTTGCCATTGTAAGCACTGGAATAGGTGCATGATGTTACCACAAGTGACACCAATTATCCCATTTGCTAGCCTAATCTTTCTTATTTCATGTAAAGAACATTTCCATGTAGTACGTCATGTGCAATCGACGGGATATTTGATCAATCAATGTACAATTTGTGGAATTTTTATTTTTTCAGCAATATTGCAATAATTCCTCAAAGCAATAAGGGGAAATTACTATTATTTCATCCGCAAGATACCAGTGGTTGGTTAGTTGATGGCAGCTATTGCATGTTCGTCATTTGTTTGTTGCGTGAAGATTTGACGAGTGGATTGCAATCTCACTATCTGGTCCTTCAATAATGATTTCTGTCACTTCTCTTATCACGATGATCACAGAAGCGTGACCAATGATACTCTTGTCAGATGAATTTTTTCAGTGATGCAAAATTTGTAATGCAAGTTGAATTCACTTTTCATTTTATACTTTTCAGCCCATCTCACAATTCAATTGCAGTCCATTTAATCTGTCTTTATATGATGTCTATATATCTTGTGATGATAGTACATAGAAATTCCTTTTGAATTCTAATGTGACCAAGAAAACTTTCAAACGTTACGGAAACTGAAATTTTAATGTGTTTTATGTATGATTAGTGAAAACTGGAAATCCGTGATGACGTTTATGAACAGATTGCGCAAGTTTGCACAAAGTTTCCTTGCAATTTATTGAGAAAAGGAGAAACCCACTTCTTGGTGCACTCTGTCAAAATCATTTCCCTCTCTTATGCAATTGAATATTTATATTAACTAATGTATAATAAATGTCAGAAATAAAAAAAAATAGTTCGCGTCTGACGTCATGTGCCAATCAAACTATGAGACTATGGTAATGTTTGATATTTTTGAACGCATTGAAAAACAGCGTGCCCTCATGTGTAACCATTACGTCATAGCCGTAATCATTATACCCTAAAATCCAGCTTGGGGTTGTGGAAATAATTTCCGATTCCATTGCTAATCGCTAAGCACTTTTCTTTCCTCAAAAACTAATGCCAATTCGACGGTGTATTTGTAAGGATTTATGTACTTATGAATGCTCCGCAAAAATGAATATTTTTGCGGAGCCAGCAAAAAATACCATTTTTATATTTTAATTAATCATCTGAGAAATCAAGAGGGACATAAACTTCAAGGTGAAGATGCTGCAAATGCAATCAATAACAAGAAGTAATCATCACATATCTACATCAGAGTAGAGGACATCGACAGAGGGGGAATCCCCGACGAAGAAGAGATACTAATTACTGCTTTCTATTTCGCGAATCAGTCACTGCTGAAATCATCTTAATTCTGTGAACAACCTTTGCATGAAAACATCTTCAATAGGACTTTCGATTTAAACGTATGTCTGCATAGATGAAAATAAGAGAGCAAAATACAGATCGAAATACAATAAAATGGCAAATAAGTAAGCCCATCTTGGACTGTTTAACTTCAAAACTAGAAACATGTGTTTTAGGCCCCTGTCCAAACTCATTGCTTACGTGATTTAATCATTCCAATAATTCCACTAATGCATTTTTGCTACTTTTTAGAGACATGATTAAATTGTGTCTCGTCCTGTATGTAAGTTGCGCCTTTTAAATTAGGCACTTATAAAACAACATTTTGTTTGATATTGTCGTTGCATCTGGTTATCATTGTTATATATGACATAGGTGTCGCAATTTGATATACTAATTACTGTGAGCAAATTCAACTGATATTCCCAATGGGACTTTTATAACTTTTCAATATAGATGAGCGAGGTACAGCATGACATTAATAGTGTCTGGGAATTCTTACATTGTGTGGCTGTAAACACAGATACTGCTTGCTGTAACATTTTTAACAAGATAATATGTAGCATTTTCAAACGATAAAGATAGAAATCGCTTGTTAAAATGCTCACATGAATATCAGAAACAGCTGCCGTTCAAATCACATTTTATTAAAGAAAGGTGTCTTCAGAAATGTTGGAATCAATACTTACAGCTATTGGCATAGAAGATAACACCTAAGTCTCCTCCCAATAACTACGTATAATGGACAGACGTATGTCTACTAGTTGATTTAATCAAGTCCCAATTTGAGTCATATCAAACTAGAAAAGAAACTCATATTCTATAAATTGCTGGATATTACATAAAATATTAAATCTGCGTTTCTATTGCAACTATCCTTCAGTATTTTACATTTAAGAATAGAATATTCTTAACCGACCAATGTTTCCCGAAGGCTATGCCATCACGATGTCACGATTCAAAATGACACTCTTTTTTAGTATATCAACATCCCATCAGACAAGTATAACGTTAGGTCACCATTCTACGCGCACCTGACGTTGCTGCACTACTGGTCATTACCTGGTTTGATATTAATATTGAGAAAATGAATTTCAATTTCGACTAAGAAATAATAGTGGCATTTTCCTCGCGAGCTTCCCAAACGTGGCCTGGAGTGGCATGGTAATAGCCAAAGTTATTTATCTACTGTATATCCTGCAGTCATTGTTGATGAGGTAGGTGGGCAAAACAAGTGTAATGCAACGTCATGTCATATTTAGAAGAGTCCGTATAAAAAGAGATGCAGTTACCGGTGGACAAGAACGGTACTTGGATAAAAAGACAGACAATCTCAATCATGTTAACAGTGAAAAAGACACGGAAGACCGCTTGGTGAAATTGTATTTAAAGCCATTACTCCAAACATACATCTTGGGATAATACTATTTATTCTAAATCAAGCTTTATGTCATTTTTAATCCACCAGCCGAAATTAGATTTCCCTTTATCGAGAATGTCCTTGAAAAAATCTTTTCACTATACAATTTCCAACAAAATTCATTCCGTAGTGTTTTTATTTCATTTTTTCCAAAATGTGTGGAAACGCACATTAAAATGCACGTCCATTGATAATCTAATAACGTTGATATTCAATACTCGAACTTCTCCTTTTAACAAAATTTCAATCTATATAATGAGAATTTACATAACATGATCCTGAAAGTCAATATAATAAATTGAAAGATTTGAATAGATGCGGAAATAAGACGACCAAAAATCAAAGTAATGTGCAATTCCTGTGAATCAATATCGACGTGATACAGACCTCCTTTTTTGTGCAAGTGAATACTAATGAAAAATTATCAATTTTTTTATCCAGTTTTGTGATTTTTAGGATGGTCTTTCTGACATTAATAATACGACAGACCTTTTAACGTTTTGATTTATGGCGTCAGATAACATTGTGTAACAACGTATATTCAGATATATTTCAAATATTGTTAATGCTGAATCAATTTTAAACAACCATATTAGTAGTGAAAGAACAAAACGCTAAATCAAATAAAAGACCTTGAATATATAAGTCAATTACGCAATTATATAAAGCTTTTCCCTATTCAAGTACCTGTAACAGAAATATTAAATGCAATAAAATGAAACCGTATATTTGTATAACCGAAACTCTATTTTTATTGTAGCTACGTGCTTTGAAGTGTAAATCAAATGAAATTTATCATTTTTAGTGTTGAAAACAAAGCAACAGGGTACTAATTCAGTTTGCAGTAGTATGCAGTAAAATTTCAAACAGAAACAAATCATTTAATTGTAATAAACACATTTCCCAGCAAACACAAAAACGTTTTTAAAACGTTTTAAATAAGTTATATTTTGGCTTTTGGTTTAGGTAAAAACGTTTTAATAACATTAAAATGTCGGGTTAAATAAAGGTCATGAAAACGTTTTAAAAAGTTTTGTATGAAAACACACTACAACAATATTTCTAAAATGTTTTCAAAAATATTATTGTAAACTATTTTTGCAAACATTTTTTGCCAAATATTCTGTCAACACTTAAATAACATTATGTTAAAATATTTGCCCCCAGCAAACACAGAAATGTTCTTCAAATGTTTTCTTCAAAACGTTTTAATAACATTTAAATGTCGGGTTATATAAAGGTCATAAAACGTATTTAAAACGTTATTGAAAATATTTTGGGCAAACATTTTTCGCAAAATATTTTTTCAACACCAAAATAACATTCTGTTTAGAATGTTTTGTATCAGGTTTTCAAAAATGTGTTTGGAATGTTATTAAAACGTTTTTATACCCTTTATATAACCCGTCATTTAAACGTTTTCTGTAAAACATTTTGTGTTTGCTGGGAGTAGATTATCAAAAAATGTTATGAAAACGTTTTATACCCTTAATATACCCTTTATATAACCCGACATTTAAACGTTTTCTGACAACATATTATAACCTTTTGCGAATGATGTCGAAAACGTTTTGTGTTTGCTGGGTTCCTTCTTTAGTTTTAGTCTCGCACTCATTCGTTAGTAGTATGCTGGTCGATACCTAACAAAAACAAATGTTTATTATTCGCTGGCAAAGTGATGTAATGATCGGATTAACTACAATAGCAATAGGGTAAAACCCTTTTTGAATATATTGCGCTGCACTAAAGCAGGACGAACTCATCACCTGTGCATGTCTGCAATCATAGATTGAATACAATACCGTTCTTTTCAAAGATACCTTTACAGGTGCGAGTGATCAGCACGATATGGTTCAATGTAGAGGTACCGCGTGAACGTACTAGTGAAGTGCGGTATATTCAAAAATTGTTTTACCCTATTGCTATGGTAGTTAATCCGATTATTACATCACTTCGACAGGGAATTGATGCTTATTTTATTACAATATTGGGCTGTTCCTGTTGAATACGTACATTCCATGGTGTTATTCAGTCAGGCTACCCCATTTAAAGTTCACACTCTGTATGTGGTTGTATGAATTTTAACTGCATTTGTTACTGTATGACCATATTCTATTTTAAGAAATAGAGCATCACATCACGTTGAATATCAACTCCATTATATGAACAAATATCGTGTACTTACAAAAACTAAATAAAACATTCATTCTCGTGACAATCATCATTCAAATATCTGTTGATATCATATTAACAGTTAGGTCTTTACAAATGATCATCAGATAATACTCACTGAAATCCACTTGTTCAAAACAATCGATTCCCAAGCATCATGAACGTCTTTACATTTTAATGTGTCATAAAATTATGCCAATTTTGTTCTGATATTTATTCTAAACTTGTCGTCAAAGGTTACTTTGAATATATTTGATCAACTGTCTGCTCTCGTTTTCTCCTAATAAAGTCGTAATTTGTTTCCTCAAATTTGTCTCCGGTTATATTTGTTACGCCATTGCATTACAAACAAATGCCAGCTTATAAGACTATACTTTATACTTTAAGGTTCAATTTCCTGCTGCGGGTGAAAAACATTTTAACTCAAGGAAGTTCTGTTGGTAAACTGTTTTGCACAATTGTAGCTGTTGTTTATAAATAAAAGTACTGACTTATAATCAGCACTGTTCCATACCGAGAGCACTTTGAATATAGAACTTTATCGTACAAACAATTCAGTGTAAACTTTAGTGTTCATACTTTAAACATGATGTAAGCCTATTTTGTAAAATATTCTGGAGTGGTTTTTGAACCCGGAGCATTGCTATGCAAAATAACAAGAAAAAAAAAAGGAAACCAAAACACATATACAAAAAAAAAGAAAAAAGAACAGACACAATAACCATTAGGCCGCCAGTAATAGTCAGAGTCAAAGATGTCGGAACTAGATTTTAAACTATGCTTTATAAGTTGGATGGGGATGGACGTATTTGCGTGGGGTAGGGTGCGTGGGTATATGTGTGAAAGATGACGCCTTACAGATGAATAGTAGACTTGGCATTGCCCTTTCATCAAAAGTTTAAATGACTTTTCAAGATCATTTTAAAATTCCTTAATAAATTTCATTAATGTCACCTTAATGTAATTTACCTATAATCAATTTTATAAATGTTATACCGTGCGTGAAAATGTTACTTAATAAGTTGACATGGATTAATTCTGTCAAATACGTCATGTGTACATCACCGAGATCAAATTCCCAGTTTTAAACACATTCAATTAACCAGCGCGACTTAAAACTCAAAATATATCTTAAACATAATAATATGAATTGACATCGATCTGATCGTACATATCAAATTTGTCGTTTCTACAATTTTGATCAATTTCGTACACGTTATTAAATGGGTAGTATTTGACATAAATGTTTAATATTGCAAATTTGCAAGGGCGTATCAAGAGAGGACAGGGGTCAGAGTGCTTTTGTGGAAAATTCGGAACTAAAATCAATTATTGGATCAATATTCACACAAGAGGAAATGGGTGCGGGATCTTTCGCAATATTCTGAACGAACAAAAAATCGTGTTCAGTCACACATTTTTCTGCCCTTTTACCTAAAAGTAATACATTAATTTTCAAATCTCATGTTTCCCTTCTTAAAGTCTCCCTAAATTATCTCATATCGACGTGTAAAAATCTGGTGTGAAGTTTTTATTTTCTTTACTAATACGGTATGCCGTTTTTCAAACACGCCTGTGAATGGAATTGATGGCAAAGTGGCCAAATTTGTGATTAATTGTCGGGGGTGCTATTTCTCGGTGATTTCGCCCTCTGATCAATTGGACTGGTTTAAAGTATTTTAATACTTTAAACCAGTACAATTACCATTTTCGCTAATCCTACTTTGCGTTTTCCAAATAATTTCACCCTTTCCATTTTCTATCACGCTCACGTATTTATTAGCGCCATTGGGTTTTATATTTCGTTGCTACAGATACCTATGGAGTCTACTGGGAAATTTCACAGCTTCAAGTACTGTAGGTTTTCATAAACGGACGGTCAGTAGCTGATTCTCAAAATATAGTTATCAAATTACTGATTCGTGTAAAATTCGTGTTGCGTTCAGCCTTTATCCACTATACATTTGTTTTCACCTGTGCTGTAAATACTGCCGTATTTATCGTCACCAAGTTAACGTATTTTCCAATACTCTTTATATCCAGCAAACTTTCCACCTATATGGCCTTAATGTTTTTGTATTTATATAGACTTGTAGAATAGATTCCTTCTTCAAGTTGTTATCGCTCTAAATTCAGACGGCTTTCAGCAAAAAGAAAAAAATATTTTAGTGTACCTATTTTTGGTTGAATTTTCATCAGCTTTCAATCCCGGTATTATCCACTACAGGTGCTTAAATATCAACTACGAGTGTGCCTCTTTACATACAAAACCCAATATTAACACAAAAAGGGTGAGGCTTACGCACTGTACACTGGAACAAGGAAACACGCCAAGATTTCAGACTTGCACACGAGATCATACGAGATTACACGAGATTATTAAGATAAACGCACGAGATCGTCCGAGATTGTAGTTTCATGTTAAAATGTGCTAGTGTTTGTGCGTGTCTTCTTCTTATTTATTCTTATTATTATTAACTCACATATACGAGGCAGCTATCCAATTTATCGCGTTTTGCACCTGAACTTTTCACATGCAATTGACCAAAACAAATGTCACAAAGAGGAAAAAAATCTTTATCAATATGTTTGATCAGAATCGCTGGACGTACGGTAGATTTTATCCTCGAAACGACGACAGTCTTTTTGTTAAGGATCTACGGTGTTGGCCAAGAGTTAATTTTCATAATGTTCTCGTATTATAATATTGATTGATTAAACAAAATCACATAACATATAATATCAGTGACTTCAAAGTGCACTTTCGTTTTTATTATTTAAGTGTTTATTAATATTTTATACACATATCCATCAATGACAATTATATTTCATGCATTGATCTTAGCTGTTACCTTTATGAATTGAGTTGTTCTGATTATTTATCAAGCACTACAATTTCAGAAATAGCGAATTTTTTTACCAAACAAACACAAAAAACCCCACTAAAACACCAAACTCTTTCAAAAAATGCCTTGAAAATATCTTTAGACTAAGATTATGTCAATAAACATTATAAACACGTTTTGGTAGTGCTTTTTGATTAAATGTTTACAAACATTTCTAAACCGTGACAAACATTGTGTTTGCTGGTACGTGAACTTATTTATATTTATTAATGCATATATCCAACCACTTCTGGAAGTGTCATGGTGAATTTTAACTACTAATTATAAAGATGCCTGGTCACGTTTCACAACCATCGCACTTTGATGGAAATTATGTGTTAATAACAAACCGAAATATAATGATACGATCAGGGGAAATACAGGGTGTCCGAAATGCCCATATAGAATCTAGGCTGCGGAACTATCTTCAATGGTAACAGTCATTTGTCTGTTGGCCATCATTCGGGACTAAATTTCAATTATGCACTTTCTAATTAGAACAGTTTCTAACAAGTGAGGGAAAGACTGGGGAGAGGTTATCTTTTGAATATTTCTTTAACTACCGAATCCTAGTGCAAGGATAACCTTCGCAAATTGTGGCTCAAAAGATACAAGTAATAATCTCCACTTTTTTCTAAAACTACTAAAAGGAAAGCGTATTGTTGAAACTCAGCCTTCAAGTGATACGGTAGTCATAAAAACGGCTATCTGCAATGATGACTGAATTCCGCAGTCTAGAACCAGTAATAAGTGTCAGACACAACAAATATTTAATTTTGAATTCACTACCTTATTAAATTAAACATTGAAGCTGTTATATTTTGCTGGTGCTGTCATCCAAAATTTAGTTGCTTATTTCTGAGATATGCTTTTTTCCCATGATAAACAATAGCATACATGTTTTCCCGGACATCCGATTGCTACTCATAATAATAAATCTAAAAAAGACACAATGGAATGGTTTCAATAAAAAGACACAATGGAATGGTTGCAATATGTACTCTATAATCACAAAAGAAATGATCAACCCTGTCACATTTTATTTAAATGGAATTCACGATCGGAAGTCGTGTTTGAGTTTCCTTTCCTGTTCATTTTGTAGTTTGTTATCTTGATAAATGTATTTTCTTTTGCTGTCACAATTTACAGTATTAACGTACTGTACTACGATTGCCCAGGATGGATTGAAATTCACAAGTATTAGTAGTTGGTAGTACCTCTGTTTCAAATTTATTTTAAGTACTACGATTGGCAAAAGATGGATTGAAATTCACAAGTATCGGTATAGTTGGTGCTACCTCTGTTTCTTTTTATTTTAAATTTCACCTCACACGCTATTAATATATAGAGTTATTTAGCTTTGCATTTTTCAGTAATGTAATATTACGTTTAACACTAAGTGAGGTTGTTACGCCCTAGGCAATGTATTTACAAAAGTGCAAACTTGATGATCACTGACACGCATTGTATATTTGAAAGTCACTTTTTCTCATATTCAACATAACTCCTTTATGAAATTAAGTTCAGTTTTACTTTTCGAGGTTAATATGAGAGATGCTATTAGGGCTATTTTAATAGCAATTGAGAATTTCAAATATAATATTGTGCAATACTTCATGCAAAGTATTTTATTTCTGAAATCTAGAAGAGAAACCGAGAAGTTTATTTTTGGTAAAAATAATAACTTTAAAAAGTGAATTAACAGACGAAAATAATGTAAATGTTTAATGGGATGATTCTCGTGTTGAATTTAAATTATTGCATTCTTATTTGTGTATTGCAATGCAATTTTTTGTATAAATGTTTAAAAAATGACTTGATGCAATATGACAGAGCCTTTTGGCTC
This sequence comes from Amphiura filiformis, assembly GCF_039555335.1. Classification (NCBI taxonomy): domain Eukaryota; kingdom Metazoa; phylum Echinodermata; class Ophiuroidea; order Amphilepidida; family Amphiuridae; genus Amphiura; species Amphiura filiformis. Next base: position 52,206,627 of record NC_092634.1, on the reverse strand, counting down.
TGTGGAAGATAACAAAATTATTTACTTTTCAAAATGGTTATTTCTATTCAGTATTTTAAAACGTTTATGTCTGTTTAATATAATTTGTCTGTTGTTTGTACCTGACCAGCTTAGTAATTCTTAACTGATCTCAAATATCTCATCTGTCAGGACATACTTCTTTAACCCTTCAACTTCAATATGTGTTTTGTACATTCCTAAAATGACCCTTGAGTGTTTAGGGTACTAAAACTCATACTCTGCATTTGGAGGTCAAAGTGTTGATATATGATTGATGAAGATTCTTGGAACTATGTCATTGAGAATGAGATCATTTCAGCACACCGTGTTTGGAACTTGTGTCTGTACTGTAATTGTGTATACATATTTGACACGCGCGAAAATGTTGCTCTTCAATCTACGTTCTATTTCATTAATTTATTTCTCATATAAAAGACTTTTGCCTTACTAATCAAATTATCTACGCTCGAGAGTCTAGAATATTTAATTATATTGCAACTGAAAGTGACAATAAAAAAGGTGACAATAAAGCGCTATATTTGATCACAAAGATTGATGTATATTAATGTTACAACGAAGCCGGTTGAATCCTTATAGAACGGGGAACGAGACATGACGTGTATGTTGGATATGAGAGAAGTACCTAATACTGTAAAATATATCACCTGAATAAGCCAAATCCGTATTGTAACTGCAGGTTTTTGAGAGCACCTTTAGGATGCATTGACCTCTGACATATCTGGGAAATTGCTGTAATTATTCATTTATTATTGTAATAATTTTATCATTAGCAATAATTTAAATAATTAATTTATGAAATAATCATGGTTTAAAAAAAATATTGTAGTAAAACTTTTTAAATAATGTTTTTGTACGCATAAAAAAACCCCATTTTTTTCCCGATAGGTCAGAGGGCAAAGTGTCCCAAAACTGCAAAAACTATCACACAATGCATTGCTGATTTGGCTTATTGTGTCATCGTTTGCGTAATTCGTAACCTCTAATCAGGAAGTTTGAACAGGGGTAAATTGGATGCTTTAAATAGTTATCATGTACTTTGACTAATTTATTACAAGCTAATTCATTATTCCATTTTGTGGTCGTTTGTATCTTGGAAAGACATTTTGTGTATATTATTAATCATCATTACATTCATTTTAAATGAACCTTTCATTGGGACACTATATCATTTATATAACACGTTAATATGAATTTATCACACGCGTATCAATATTTCATTTGCCAAAAAAATGAACAGTGTAGCTCAATGTGGTTTAACATATTCTAGTAAAACACTGGCGCCAATTTGTAAATAAAAGGCTAAGAATAGTGTTTATTATTAATACAAATTAAACAATTTATCAAACAACAATGAGTTTGCACTTATTTGCATTTTTTCTGTGGCGTTACTCTTACTACGCAGTACCAGCACAATGTATTGTCGAGGCAAAGAAGTTCATCTTAAATGTTGAAAAGAAACCAACCTTGTGCACATTGTCGGATTCCTTCATTCTGACAGATGTTGTTTCCTCAGGTTAATGGTAGGCCCTATATACAATTGAGGAACACGTTCAGGTTTATGCTATTTTGACATAATTTTCATTTTTGTCCTTGAAATGAAATGGAAGTCAATGCTAAAGTAGGTTGAGTCGATATAGGTTAGTCGCATGGTAGGCGGATTAAAATGTTGGTTCAATTGGTCAGTTGATTGCAATACGCGGATTTAGGGTTTCTCTACCGGAAGTCAATTTGTGCCGAAACTCCTTCCCACAATGCAATAAGCGTTTTGCATAACAATAGATACAGTTCAGAGGTTAATCAATTTTCTTTATTATGCAATACGCATATTGCATTGTGGGAAGGAATTTCGGCACAAATTGACTTCCGGTAGAGAAACCCTAAATCCGCGTATTGGTTGTATGTTTGTTGTTGAGGTTGCATCTGTACCAATGAGTGCACATCCTTCCAGTCATGTCACTTCAGATGAGTTTAAACATCTTAAATTTTCCGCCTAGTGTACCAGCACACAACATAATCAAGGTAACCCTTGTGAGGTACTTATAAATAAGTATATTCACGTCAATTTATATCACGTATATGTCCACCAATGAGTTTCATATTTCGTTACAAGAGATACCTGCAGTCTACTGGGAAATTTCCTAGTATCAAGTGCTATTGGTTTCCGTTAACCAACCGGTCAGTAGCTGTATCGAGAAATAGAGACATCATAAAACTGACTTGTATTGCTTTGAGTGTTTATAATAGGTCTGTCACACTACGACGGACTGGATCAACGTACATCACCGAATACAAAAATATTTTATTCGGTGGAAAAATCACCAGTCCGGCAGAAGATTCGGTGGGATTTTGGGTCCGATTCCCGTTCGTCTCTCTATGCGTTGTGGCCGCTAATAATCCTGCAGGCGTCTTATATTCGATCGTTCAATGTCCGACAAATGACCGGATTTGGGGGTCAACGTCTGACAAACGACCGGATTTAGGGGTCCGATTCCCGTTCGTCTCTCTATGCGTTGTGGCCGCTAATAATCCTGCAGGCGTCTTATATTCAATCGTTCAACGTCCGACAAATGACCGGCGAATCCGTCGCATGTGGCACCAACAGGGACGTCCACCCTATCAGAAAAGTTGGGGAGGAGAGGGTGTTTGAGAGGGTTTTTGACTCCTTAGAGGCAGTGACGCAGCAAGCACTTTTTCAGAGGGTGAACAAAGTGGGGAAAGACAACTTTTAAGGGGGAAAACTTTGATGAAAATGGTCAAATATTGGCTAATAAGTACAAAAGGCAAATCTTATATATCAGGGCAACCAGCGTCCGGGGGCAATAGAGGCTAGAAACCTTTAGACAATAAAGGCCCAATTGAAGCCATTTGTCATTTTTTTGGATCAATTTTAGCACTATTATTGGGTACTATTTTAGTTTGAAACAGCCGCAAATTGGTGAAACGAAAGCCTAATTGAAGCCATTGAAATGTTTTCACCATTATTGTATAATATAAACAATTGCTTTAAAAATAACATGCACGTGGATGTCCATAGCAGAAGCAAAAAATGAAGGTCCAATTGAAGCCATTTGCATGGGGACTGTATAAGGGCCTATTTACATTATTAGGCCTATATAGGCCTATTGTGTAAAAATTTAGTTTTAAAAATGGAAAATTTGGAAAATGGTTTTTGGTGCATCATTTTTACACTAGTATTGCCTTAAACAAACAAAAAAAGAAGGCCCGAACTGAATTTGCAAAATTTAAAATGTTACACTGGTCCACTGATGACACTTAGATATAAGACTTCAGACTTATCGACGGGCCGGCAGTAATTTTCACAGGCTTTTGGGCCAAGGACCCACCTTTAAGCACTGCCTAAAATAATCACAGGCCTATACTTAGGCTTACTATATACTATCCTGGGCCTACTCAATAACGTACAATTTAACCTTTTCCATGTTTTCTCTTCTTTTTTCTTTCTTGTCAATCGCTAAAACCGGTAGGAATTTGATATTGCGTCCTCTACCCTTCCGAAAGTGCCCCTCCCTCAATACTACTTACATGCATAGGCCGACTAAATTACGTGCAGTAATACTTTTTCTCTTCTCTTCTCTCTTCAATTTTTCTCACTTTCTTTTCTTTTTTCTCTCCTTTCCCCCTTTTTTCTACTTGTCAGTCACTAAAGTACTGGGGGCAATATGATATTGCGTCACACACCCTTCAGAAAGTCCACCATGATCGATGCACATGTTCGCCATAGGCCTACATCCGGCACAAGCGCCTGCGAAACCTTGCAAACACGTGCGGTATATAAACGAAAGAATAACGAACAAACCCAGGGTATATATACAGAACAGTACGAACACACATCGGATAACTTCCGAACATGTATATTCAGCACACATCGGTTTCAGATCGTCATGCACAAAACTTGAAACGTATTGTCGACGGACTAAACAAACATCACCTAACACGAAACGCATTTGGCGGATAATAGCAGGACATATGAAGAACATAAAACGAACATTGACGAACACTAACGGATTTGCTAAAATACCATCCGTTTCTTATACGGAAGACCGATCCGGTGTAGTGTGACACTAACACGGTCTGGGTCAACGTACATCACCGAATGCAAAAATATGCTATCCGGTGGTGAAGGCCTCACAGGAACGTATTTGCAACGAACACGGGCCGAGTGCAACGAACAAAGAACGGACATGAACGAAAGGAGAGCGAACAAACTCCTGCAATATGCAGCACCATACGAACACACATCGGATAAATACCGAACATGTGTATTCGGTACACTCCGTTTCAAGTTGTGTGCATGCCGACGGATTCACGAACATCACCTAACACGAAACGCATTTGGCGGATGATAGCAGGACATAAAAAGAACATAACACGATCATTGACGAACAACAACGGATTTACTAAAATACCATCCGTTTCTTGTACGGAAGACCTATTCGGTGTAGTGTGACAGGCGCATAATCTACGTTTGTTAGTTTTTGGTTTGGTACTAAGATATGACTGAAGTATTTACGAAGCTTAAATATACTTCAATCATGTTTCGTTAACATCGTTTCGCACGTTACTTCTGTGTCCAAGTCCAAGTCTGCTGATTTCAAAGTTTTCAAATAGCATCGTTTTTTCTGCTCTCCGAAGTAAGAACATGGTATCTACTTCTTGTATTTACATCAAACCAATTTGCTCTCTTAAATGCATATGATTGTGACACAGATGAAAGCACGTTAAATGATATTCTGTTGTGGATATAATAAATGTCAATGACTTAAATGTTGGTAATGTTATCTTCCTACATAGTTCTACAGACAAGTATTATCATTGTAGCATAAAAACGTTTGTCTTGATAATGATAATGGTATTTCATGTTCTATAGCAAGTATAACAAATATTGCGTCAGACGATTGTGATATCAATACAAATAATGTTGGCTTGATAAACTTAAGCTTCATTCATGTTCTGTAATAAATAGGCAAATAATACTGAATCTGATACTTTTGTTTGTTTGTTTTAATTCCTCTTTTGCCTGGGTTACTCATTCAGTGGATATTTTAAGGTATATCCTTGATTCTTCCATGAGGCAACTGAAGTTGCTAGTACTAGCTCTAATTCGTTGGATATACATTATACCTACATACGTATGTTCAATTCAATCATGGTAAAATACTGAAATTTCATTCTAAGGTATCAAATTTGTCATGTTAACATTAGAAGCCTGATTGGAAAGATTGGTGAATTTCGTCACAGTTGTAAAAATATGTTTGATATAATTTATTTCAATGACATCTTCGGTGATATCATTATTATTATTGTCAATGAATTACATTTACTTGTTTATAATTTGTTGATGGTTAACTATACATACAATGCAACATTGTCGCCCGGTTTTTTTTGTTGTTGTTAATGTTATCAATTCAATTCAAGGGGTTCAATTCAAGAAACATTTATTTCACAACTTTACAAATACATGATATAATGACAAATGCCATAATTTGCAAACCAATTACATACAAAACAAAGTAGGCTATCCGATCACAAGCCCACTGATGGCAGTCAAATGCGAGCACGTTAAAACAAACAACCCATTAAAAGGCAAGAGATAGGACAAAAGTGGGCCTGAGACAAGATTATGAGGGGCATCAATGAACAATCTGAAAAAGTTGTTGGCCAAAATAAAATGAAATCGAAATCAGAGCTAAAGTAGGTTGAGGACTGAGGAGATATAGAAGGCCAGTTGTTTGGTTGGCGGATTATAACTTTGGTTCAGTTGGTCAGTTGATGGCAATTTGTTGGTATATTTGTTGTTGGGGATGCATCTTTATTTACCAATAAGTACCCATCTCACCACTTATGCCACTTCAGACCAGTTTAAACATCTTAAAATGTCTACTTAGTGTGCCAACACACAACATTTTAAAGTAACCCTTGCGAGGTACTCAAATAAGCATATTCTCATCAATTTCTCTCACGTATACTTCCACCAATGAGTTTCATATTTCATTGCAAGAGATACCTGCAGAGTCTACTGGGAAATTTCCAAGTATCGAGTCCTATTGGTTTCCGTTAACCAACGGTCAGTGCTGTGCGTAAAATAAAGGCATTATGTAATTGACTTCTATTGTGTTGAGTGCTTTTTATGTACCACGTTTGACAGCTTTTGTTTTGTTACTTAATTTGGACTAAAAGTACATTTAAAGCTTAAAGTTTCATATATTTTACAAATACTTCAATCATGTTTCTTTAACATAGATTTCTCACGTTTCCTTTTTTGTCTGATATTCCCAGTTCCTGATATAGGTTTTCAAATAAACATCGCTTTCTCTGCTTTCGCATGTATTTTTTTTTATATAGATATAGACTTATTCCAAAACTGTGGTCTCTGTAATCAAAACACTGTATCTATTGGTACTTCCACAATACTGTGAACTACATTGGTACTCATTGGTGGAAGTATACGTGGAGCTGGCTGATTCAAACACATGGCACCTATGTTCCCAGGTAAAATGTATAATGTTATGTGATATTTTTCAGATACGTCGATTTACTTTGAAGGCCAGTTCTGTGAGACTTTTCCATAAACAAACTTATCTACTATTTTCTAGCAAATTATTTTATTCCAACAAATTATTTAGAAAATCACAATCTTGCTTAGATTTGATATTACCAATAAAAACCACTTGCCCAGCCCGCAGGGTAATCGCGTATAATAAAATCGTTTTTCAACGTTAAAATGCAGTACGGTAAAAGATTAAAGCAACTATATGTTTTCATTGTAAACTTTACACAATTTGAATGCAAGTGGCGATCAGAAGGAATATTAAACCATGATATAACATCGCAACAGATTCAGATTATAGGTCTTATACCTTAAATTCAAATCTGAATTCAAATATGCAAAAAATTCAACACCCCTACCTTTAATTCGCATAAGTGAAACCACGTACAGACGTGATTCAGCTTGACAATATCACTTTTTCTCGCGATAGTACGAACCAATAACGACACAAAACGTTACTCAGATGCTCTTTGTTTAAAGGGGTACTGACAATATTTGGCCATATAGCCAAAACTTGAGGTGTCCTATACCTTAGTGGTTATGAAACGAAGGTGTTTGTGTTTACAGTTTTACCACATTGTTATCTACTCAATACTTACACCAATCGTAAACAATAGGAAAAAAGTCCGCGAATCTTACGCAAATGCAAATTTACAAAAAAGGCCTCAAAGCCGGACTTAAAATAGAAAAATTTGCGGAGGCCAGGCACTATATTGAAATCTCTAAAAACCTTTTCAATCGTTTGCGAGTCAGCTTAGGTCATCTATGGGATTTCTTTCTATACATACGTTATTCCCTTTTCATTCAAACATATACATATATATTGGATTTTACGTCTTCTTTTAAATTACTCAATTACGGATGGCTTAAAGTCAGTAAGCGTGACTCCTACACTTCTTACATCAATTTATTTAAACTCAAGTGACCGTAATTTATCGAATATATATTGCACCGAGGAAGTGCCTAAACTATCCTCAAAATCACTGTATCACTTTATATCATTTTTTCATTTTATGATATTGAGGACGGTGATGCATCACACATGCCCTAATTAGTAAATACTTCAACACGAATACAGGTCCACATAGATATTCGTGATATTGTTTTGAATTTGGAAGCGTCGTGGGGGAAATTTGCAACACGCTGCTGTGATAGTTTTGTCAGTGTTTTGTGCAATCGTGTGTATGTCATTAGTACACAGCTTGTAGCTTTAGTCAGTGAACTTGAATGCTGTAATATATTTTACACGGAAATATTGGTGTTAATCTTTTGATGCTAAAATTAACCGAATCAATCAACCAAATTCAAACAAAAACGAAAGAAAGAACATAAACCTTCACAGCCTTTTAAAGATGTATGGTTCTATCCGAGCAAGGATGTTGGCATATTATGATGTTATTTTGTTTAATAGTTTTATCATCTATCTTTTCTTTTGTTTTTTCGATTCCATTATATATGACCATATCATTAACGACTGTCGTGTGGGTTAAAACATATAGATACTACTCATGTACAAATACAGATTAACCAGCTGAATTGTACCAATCTAATGATATTATCACCCACGAAGGAAATTACGTCTTCAAAAATTTACGTCTGTACCGTCATAAAACACTGATACTATTTTATTGTATCGTCAAGACAAGCAAACCCCTTAAGTGTCATTGTAAGAATGACTTAACGTAAAACTCGGCGCTAATATCAATTACATTTGTAAATGTGTATGTTTCCAAGGTATCCGTGTTATCCATCATAATGTCAATCTGGGTAATTACCTGACGCACTAATGCTCGTGGATATACGTGTTTCGGTTGTACATAAGGCAATCGTTTCCTGTCGTATTGTTTTTAAAGGTAAAGGACAAGGAAGGGTAGAAAGAAATTAGTAGGTAAAATATTTCTTTATTTGTCTTGCAAACAATCCTAAGTTACAATAGCAAAAACTGCAGCTGGATAGTGTGTATGCTGAAATTACCTGGAAACGTCGATTTCAGATTTTTTTTAAAATACCATAAATTGAGGAAGTATTAAATTTTAAATTCTAGATGGAAACATCTGTCCTGCAGTAATCACATTTCTTGATTAGCGTTTTCTTCCATATAACATATCTAGACAGAGTGGATATGGAAGAATGTAATGTATTCTCAACACCAGAGTATTATTGCCAGTGCAACTTTTATTTGATACATTTGGTAAAATATAAAAATCTGATGCCTTTTATTGTAAAGTCTATACATTATATCGCGTATGACCCCATATTAGTTTACATCTTTCATTAAATATATTAACAACCCTACTCCTTTTCTAGATTGAAATATTTCTTACCAAAAGGTTTTTAAATGTGACCTGCTACAACGAAATGAGTATAAAGTAGCAAGTTGGTAGTTTCGAGACATCCTAACTGACTGAGTTGATGTTCTTTGTTTGCCGCGCACATGTACAAGCCAGTGGTATGTCCTTCGTGAATGGCCCGTTGTTCCCCAACTCACAAAGGACACACTTATTCTGGCAGGTGCGTGGGGAATAAAAGAAACACCAACGCAGTAGCCAGGGTGTTTTGAAACTACCAACTTGCGACTTTACGCTCATTTCGTGGTAGCGGATCACACATGGGATCACGTAATAAATAAAAAACACCGAAACATAGTCGTAAGGCTCACCAGTTCAAAAGTGCGCTATCGTCCAATAAGGTGCGGTAGTGTGAAAGCCTTTGCATCGGGGCCTGAGATTGGAATTCCAGTTTCCTTTCTCACGAAGTAAGGGCTAAGAGTAAAATTGTACAATTGTGTTTGGGAGTGGCCTTTTCTCTTTTCTCTTTTTCCTAGCTATTTTTTTCCATTTCTTGCTTTGTTTATCAAAGCTATCTAGGCCAGCATGCATATATTAGCCTACACTGGCTATCCAGGCTTGTGCATAAATGTATGAGCTTGGAACGGTCCATGGTTTTCCATGGATTAGCATGTGTTCCTCACGGACCAACCTGGGTAAACAAACAAGAGTTTGCTATTACCCTAACCCCAATCCTCACTCTAGACTAGTTTTTGGACTAGTGAACCTACTTTCGGATTACAGAACTTAAGAACCAACGAAACAGGGTTCCGGTTTACCGGACACTCTATACAAAGTAACCTGTTTTACTGCAATGGAAATAATGTTTCAGTTTTAAAATATGGGTTAATGATATGCGGTCACTTACTTAAACAGAACAACTGTCAATAAAAAAAATCAATGACTTGCAAAACAAAAGATGCATCTTATAATTTAGAAATTTGAAGGAATCTTTTTATTACGAAGGTTTATTGCTTCTATTACTTTTCCATACAAATCATAAAGCAAAAGAAAATTCATCAATGGTGCTTTTAATAAACCATAAAAATCTTACTTTCAATAATTGTATGATTTGAAAAATGTGAATAAAAGAAGTACCATTAACAAAAGCTGTGAACAAATGGTTTTTCCATGTAGCAAAAGCAAAATTCGAAACCTTTTTATCTTTAAATGTTATACAATTTTGTTAATTCAATGTCACTTTAGCACAATGGAGACATAAGCGTTTAAAATTATTATCAACCACGGAAATGAAGAAAAATATTACTAGTTTAAGTTTTTTGTTGTTTGATCAAATATTTTAGAACGTAGGCTCGTTTTGGTTTTAGTTGAAACTGGCAAATGTTAGCTCCACACTGTTCATTGGATTTTCTCACGTAGACGTTTGAGTGGTTCTCTATTAGCATATGCTTAGACGTGTTCTATCTACCAGAAACGTTTACACGCATACATACCTCACATATGACTGAAACGTAGGAACTTGTAAATTGTCGCGGTAGATGGTTCAAACAACGACCATTTACATAAACACCGCAAACATCGCTTCTCTAAAGAGATGTCCCAAAATAAGTGAAACTGTAGCTTTTTGTCGCCAACACGAACATTGCATCTTTTCTTTCTTGAAATCGCTCCTGTGATAGCGATTTATTACTCGAGACGAACACGCTCGGTAAATATTTGCATAACAATAGATCAAGTAACCTGGTATGTAAGCAATTCCCAGCTGTTATAGTTAAGGAATGCTGTTAAACTTTGTGTGTTTCCTTAAGTTAAATTTCCGGTGTACGTATATAGCAGCAGGTTTGTTTTTACAAGATATTGATATCAAAATTTGAATTAAGAATATTTGAGCATGATCGTTAAATGCATTGCTCAAAATAGGCGAATAATTTTATACAATTAATTTGCATTATTATTTTCATTTCAACTTTCATTTTTACATCTTATTTAAGAGAATAATTAACTGAAAAAAACAAATTCAACAATCTGTCTGCTTATTTTCTTTGGCTACAGACCGAAAGAGCATCAACCCTCTAATTCACCTAAGTACTGCATCTCTATAATAGTATAATACACTTAAGTACGTTCGTACTGTCTGATAGTCTATGCAGAACAATGATCTTTCCAGTCAAACCTATTAACCTCCCAACATCTGCATTGGAAATTATTACGTGTGTCCTTGTATATGTTATTTTTTGTGGGATAGAAAGCTATTTTCCTTAAAATAATAGCATAAGCTACCTAAAATGAGCCTTAATCCATTGGTAGTTGTACGGGTCAACAACAGATCTTGTTTCTGATGCAACATAAATCTGCGTTTTTATTTTCAGATGCTTTTAGCGAATCCCCCAAACACGATATTATTTTGTCCAATCCGGTCGCATTCCATTAGTACCCGGTTTAGCCCAGACGAGCATTTTACGCGATCCCACAATACAACACTAACTACTATTTAAAGAAACGGACGATCTTCTTTAGGAAAATAATGTAGGGTTTTTTCAGTAAGAATGAGCAATTACCCAAGGGCACGTTGGCGCAGCGGCACGGGCTATGCCTTGTAAGTAATCGGTGGATTAGGAGTTCGATCCCTCTCTCTACCCAGGGGTGAAATGGGGAGCTGTTATGAATATTGTCCATTAAGCGCCGCCTAAAGGTATGAGCAAGCATTGTGCATTGTATGCCAGCTGACATATTCTAACGACAGCGGAATAAATGTAAAGTGCTTTGGTACATATGCACATGTGAAAAGCGCTGTATAAATACCGACATTTATTTCATTTTTACCTAATTATAATTATAATGACAAGAGAATAAAAAATGTAATTGCATCACTATGTCTAAATATTAAATCATGCATGTATTTCCCTTTAAATGGTATTTTGACTTTTCCATCTACTATCGTTGGGGTACGGGCAGGTATCAAGTTGAATGACTTGGATTAAAATAATGACATACGCTGACTTGAATTTCTTAAAGATAATTATGAAACCTCTTACAACACATCTAAGGGTCCAAAAACAGTAATTAAGTGACGCTTATGCTGTATCCATGCTTAAGCAAGTGACGGTATCGCCGATTCACTTTGAGTGTAACGGACACGTGCTTCGTGTTCCACGCGAATGCACGTAAGGATGTACCTACAAGGGTTGAGAGTCAGAAAGCCTCAACTCATAATCACCTGCTCCCACCACAAAATGAGCACAAAATCGCCAGGGTACTATGGAAGGTACAGTCCATTAATCATGACCTCATTCAATAGAAAACAAAAGACATTGTAGAGGAAATGTTGATTTCTGTAGACCCAAGCAAGGAGCCAACTTTATGCCCATTTTGTGAGAGCTGGTCATAGTGAGTTACAGCTCTCTAGTTCTGAACCCTCGAACTATGATTTTGAAATAGGATTAGAGTTAGAGAATAAACGATAGGAATTTTTATTTTGCCTATCCTCTACCGTGTGATGACGAGGCAGGTCCAATATTTTGAGTAGTGGATGCCGGCGCAGCCGGTATCCACTACGATAAAAATATTGGACCTGCCTGTCGTCTATCATAGGTAGAGGATAGGCAAAATAAAAATTCCTATCGTTTATTCTCATTCTTAGTCAGTTAAATATTATTTTAATAACTGTAAACAATTTTTTTAAAGCAAAAACTATTGTTACCGTCATAAAAATTCCCCTCATTATAAAATGAACGAAACTTGTTTACAACTTCACGTATTCTGTTGCGCGTACTGCTATCGCGTCGCGTATTCCGCACTAGTCTACGCATACATCGCGATACATACGCGCACCTCTACAAGCGTGTAAGGCATTATCAAGACGCATGATGACGTGGGGTCGTCTACGGCCTGATAAACGGCACCCGAATTCTTGCGATTGTCCAATCAAAAATGTGTATACGAACTAGACCACTCCCACTGACTAAGAATGAAGATTAAACCTGCTAAAACTAGCAGAACAAGAAGCGATGATCGGGTGTTTGGGTTAATATTATTAGAGTTGGGAATGAAGTCAAGTTTGGAGCTGGTATTTGGAATATATTCTTTAATATGCGGCATGGAGTATCCTGCGATGCACTTAGGGAAGACACTAAATCAATCCCTCGATTTAGTCATATAAAGGAAAGCTTTTGCGTGATAGTCAAATCAGGATGTAAATTTTCCTGATAACGACTTTTCGATAGAGTAGATTTGAAATTCTCTGCACGAAACACTGATTTTCATGCCGAGGATGGCATGCCAGGAAAGACGTGACACACTGACGGTAATCAGATCGGTAAAAGCGTGAAACATCTCACTCCTCTTAAGAAGTGTATCTACTCCAGAAGAACATGTTGAATTCTACAAATATTTGACCTCAATGCCCTTCTAAAGTTTCTCCATAAGTATAAATCTTTAAACAAATGTATTGTTTACGGCAAATACGTTATAGTATCATCTTGCATGCTCATTTTTGGTGAAAGTATAATGGATGTAGTTAAAGTCAGCTATATATCGCTTTACGGACTAATATGGCACATATACGTATTTGGGTGATTTATATAAGTATTGAAATAAAAGTGAATCTTCGGTAACGTACCGTTGCTTTCTATCTGTGTCGCAGGGAACTTGAAGGTTATACTAATGCTGGCATTGACTTTAAATCGACATTGTACGGATATTTGTTTAAATATTTCATACAAACAGGTTTCCAAACAAGTTTCTGATCAAGTTTCATTTTGCCATCGCGATGGAACGCGGTTCAACTGCCGGTAATCGCCGGTCAACTGGAGGTTGAGCTTTGATTTCATTCCTTATTGAATCTTGTTAGACAAAAAGGACACAAAAAAAGACAAACAAAAAAATGGTTCGTCTAATATGGGTATGTGCACGGGTCTGTTCTCGCTTTTCATTTGTTTTATATGCAGGTTTCCTTTTACTAATTTGTATTTTCAGTCTGTTTGTTATAATATTTGTACTGCATGTACTTGTTCAACAGTTTATAGAATATATTGGCATATGATGTACTTGTACCAACGTTTATCGTCTACTTACTCGCACAACATTGTTCTTTTAATGTATTTCCTGTGCTAAGTTGAAGTTAGCATCAAAACTTGATTAAACACTTACCGGAAATGCTTAATCAAAGTAAATGTTACAGGTGCGCTCTATGTACGATCGTCTAACTCTCTGATTGTTATAAAATGAATGTTGTGCCATTATATGACGTTCAAATAGTCGTCTGGCTGCAATTTCATTCAACTTGAGCGATATTATATGTTTACACTGTCTTTTAATAGCGAAATGCAATGTTATACTTTGCTCTCGTCTTTGTAGCATTCATGTTCAGCGATGTATTGAAGTGATATGTTAATAGCTTAAAGTGAGCTGCTGGACGCGCTAATGTTGCTTTTGAATACATTACTGATCAAGTTACCCAGACTATTGACGTTGACATTCAACCAGTCCTTTATTATGTAGAAACAATTGAGTAAGAATCGTAAACGATACTCTCTAAAGTTTGCTATTAACAACTCAAAGATTGGTCAGTTGTACAATAAGCTAGGATATTACATGTTAGTACAGGTAAATGTAATAAGTTAAGGTTGGTCGAACAGACACCTTTTAATTTAGATTAAAGTATTGAATAAGGATAATATTACGCTTTGCACCTAGGTTTCATTATCATTGAGGTATAGGACTTTTTATTTTTTCGGAGGAGAGCAGGTAGGGCAACTACTTGATAATATTTCTACATGTTTATACTACATACTCTGACAATTTTAGAAAATTCGCACGAGTCCGTTTTTTTTTAAATCACATTTTGTTCCTAAAATGGGGGTTATAGCGCCCTCAACGGGCACTCTCTCCATAGGGCTACATGTAAAGACCAGTTATAGACAAATGGCCCTAAAATAAAACGGACTTGTGCGAATTTCCTCAAATTTTGCATATGATGTAGATTTAACATCTGGAATGTAATGCAAGTGATGCCGTTGCTGCTCTTCTAAATTCATTTTTAAAATGTCCGCCCCAGACCAAGGTGTTTGGTCCCCAGTCGCAGGCTATGTTTTGAGCTAGTATAGGTGTCATTATCGGTGATATTGCAAAATCACCAAGCTTTGGAATTGTGAAAGAATATGAACTTTGTTCTCTGTATGAAAGTGTATTTTAGCATTTTAGCAAGTATAAATTTTGCTGATAACGATCTTCACTATAATTGCTGCCATTTAGGTCCAAATACGGTATGAAATTCGTTTAATACACTTGTTAGTACCATTTTTTGTTTTTACCAAAACTCACTTTTTCATCGGATGTTTCGTTATTTGGCGTACAAAGGTGTATCGATTTATAACGGGTGAGTCAAAAGTACAAAATAATTATGGAATCTTTGCCTTATTGCACTTTTTTTTGACTGACCCTGTAAATTTAATGAAAATGTCAACGAAATCGCACTTTTGTACAGTTTCACCTAAGACTTCTTTCAAAAATAGGCCAATGTGGAATATATCACTTTAATGTATTTTTTTTAAATGTATGTTGCATTTGAAGCAGACACAATAAGCATCAAAATAATGTAAATTATGCTTTTGAAATGCCTTGGTGTTTTAATATAAAGATACCAAATTTTTGCCAATTTAATTTTACTTTTTTATTCACTTTCAGCTACCCTACATAATTCAGGTCTTAGTAAAGTAAGCAAAACAAATACACAGCAACAATACCTTTTACCCTAGTAGTGTCAAGGGGTTCAACCAAGCCCTAAGGCTTTCGCTTCTGATTACATCCAAATGACTTAAGCTAATCATAGATCTAATGTTTGCCCGCATGTAATAGTGATACAAATTTTCCCGGTCCCCGCACTTAGTGCATCCGTGGGTATTCATGCTCGTCGAAAATTTCGCGAAATAAGGGGTGTTTGCAGATGAAGAAACGCGATTCGCGAAACACACAAAAAAGGGGTGTTTATTCAAACCACGTGTTCGCGAAATTAAAAAAAAGGGTTTTTCATCGAGCAGCATACGCGTTTCTTCCAGAAAAGGGTATATTAGAAACATCTTTCGCGTTTTAGCGAAAATAGGGGTATTGTCAATGGGCAAATAATTCGCGAAATCGTTAAAAAAAGGGGTGTTTTTCCCCTAAAATCTTCGCGAAATGAGATGCAAAAGGGGGTGTTTTTAAAGTTCACCGACAAGCATGAATACCCGCGGATGCACGGAGTGCGGGGACCGGGCAAATTTTACGACCAACGCAACCTAGCAAGGCCGACCATCAAAGATAACAGTAGGTAGATAGAGAAATAGATAAGGGAGGGAGGGGGGTGATGCCCACTACAGTAGTATGTATGATTTTCGTTGATCTTCTGAAGGTTTTCCAAGAGATATTAACTTTCATATTTAGGAGAAAATCAATTTTGTCAATAGCCAGAATGTCCCAATTTTCTGAGGGCGCACTCCTATTATGACATTATAGCGACATTATATAATAATGTCTCTACTTATATTAGTATTGTTGAATAACAGAGACACATAGCTATAGGGTATATGCGGTTTAATATAGAAATTAAGATATTGAAGAAGAAAAAAGAAAGAAAGAGGGGTTGGAACAACCCCCCCTCTTCGTAGTTTATGTTACTAAAAGTGGCTCAGTTGGGCAAGGATTAAATTCTGATAACACTGTGTACCAAATAGTGATGAAATTTGGGGGATGGAAGAAATAGAAGGCAGAAACTAGGCTTGACCAGCTCAAGCGTTTCAGACAATTTGAAAGTAAAAAGAAACGCGAGCAATGGGAAAGAACTTAGGTATAGTATGAATCACGCGGATTGAAAAGTAATACTAGTAATATCGATAGGAAGCAGCCATTATGCAGTCAACCATAATATCTCACGCCGATCATTCCAGATTTTAACCTATAAACGGCCCGCAGAAGATCTCCGTACCATACGGTAAAATGATTACAACATTAATATTATAGAGTGTAGATAGAGGATTGTCTTCTGCGCCTACCACACTCATGCATATCCCTAACGGCAACAGTAAGCCTGACTCCTAACACCGCACATATCTCTACTAAGCCAGCCTGTTCTTCAAAAACGCCCTGGTACTTAAGACACCCATGTATAATTAAAACAACCCAAAGGCTCAATTTCCGCGATAAAATCTTCAATATACGGAGAGAGGTGTATTACATGGTTAAATAATGCTATTCCTAGTTTGTGTTCGAATATAAACATGTTTGGAGTTTGTGAACTAGATTATGCCCTGTTTAATATTCGCTTTCAACGTAGAAATAACTGTAAACACGGGTGAAGGATAGGATTCGTTGCTGAACATATACGAATATACATAAAACAAGAGTCAGCGGATTTCCATTTTTGGAACGGCGTTATAGTCATGATAAATGAATTTGAACCTTTGGAAAAGACAAGGAAAATTGCGTGGTTTGTTTAGTGCTATGCATTCTCTGATTCAGTGTAGTTTAGAGTGGTTTATTATAGCATAGATTTGCCTATTGAAGCATTAAAATATTTCTAAAATCCTCTAAGTTTGTCAAAGCTAATAAAGTTATTAGCATCTAATAACAAAAGTAATAAGCATGAACTACGTAAGAGAACTATATGAAAAGCGACATTTTGTGATGAAAAACCGCACCCTTAGGCTGCAAAATCTACCCATTACTTGTGCACTATAGTAAATCACATACTCCATTACGTGGGCCACAAACGTAGATAATTACATTTCATCATTCATAGCGTCTACAATAAATAATTTGAATCTTAAACAAGTTCGGAAAGTAATAACCTGATTGTGACACCGACATAATTTTAAAAGATACCTTGGTAGAGCACAACTATCAGCAATCACCTATTTGTGTATACGATAATCTGTATCCTACAGAGACGCCTTTTTTCAGAAATATTCTGTATAAACTAAATTGACTCAAATCAACTGTGGAATAATGGCACTACTTCTACAATTGCCCTTGTGGGTAATGACTTTATATTGCCTCATTTGAAGTAATGAAACATTTGCTATGTATTGCAACTTGCAACTTCCTATCAAAATTGTGAACATGAACTCCATGTCAGTCGTCGATTCTTACAATTTCATCCAATTATGAAAAAGTCAATACGTTTTATTTGTTAATGGTAGTTCGTGAAACGCATATGTTCTCGACCATAATCGCTATTGTTTATGCCATACTAAGCCAGCTAGAACGGTAATGCATACACATGCCAAATCATTGTAAATTAAACTCATGCTCGTGCTTAATTGTACGATGTGGGAATTTGAATATTCGCAATCAAGACATCGGCAGGGGGGAATGGTGGGGATAGTCAACACTGATAATCCGACGTCATCTCGTGTAGGAGTCGTATATAGGTCAAATAATTAAAATACTTTATCTCGTCAGCTGAGTGGAAGAAGATCGTAAGTGCATAGCACCTTCTTGCACTCAACTGATATGTGTCTTCAACTTGTATTAGTTGGCTCATTATAACTTTGTTACCACACAACGAAGCCGTTTTTTTGTTTTGTTTTACTGTTAACAATTAAACACAAAGAAAGTTGCGGAGCTCTGACCACCACAGTCAAAAAGTGCAGAGTTAAGGCTATTAAGTCACTTTAAGCTGACAGAAAAGGCTCTGATATCTTCTACGTGACAGCCTGTTTGTAACAAAACGGATTGTATTTATATTATGAATGACAACTGTCAATGATAATACAAATACACTTCAAAGAAGTACAATGCTAAAGATTATTATGTTCTGTCAGATCTCGTTGAATATAAATGATCAGATAAATATTTGCACAATTTTATCAAACGATCAAGGTGTTGTAGAGTTTGATTTTTAAACACAACTTAAGAAAATACAAGACTTTTTAAGTTTACAAGATGTAACTTCTATAGTAAAAAAGCAGCATCTATATTTTAAAGGCTAGTAATACTAAAGCTGTTGACCAGTTTATATGTATTGCTTACCTGTAACCTACGTGAGTTATGCCAGGAACTCAACGGGGTCATCTTTATTATTTTGGGAAACACTGCGCAGTTTGAATTAAAAACTTTTATCTAGAGAGTAACTCCTCGAATCCTGATTGCAATATGTGATTTTTACTCTCAAAAATACGGACCTAAAACTACCAAGTTCAAGTACCAAATTAAGTTTTATATAGCTTTTAAGCATGGTTGATGCTCTAATTTTGTGAATCCTATGTGTAGTTTATTCTCAAAAGATACGTTCGCTTACTTATTTTTACACATTCTGTGTAAAAATTCAATTAAATGGAAATCATACCAGATACGACCCTCCTCCCTGCATCCTTAACCAATAAGATGAATAATTCGGAGGCAGCAGACGAAGCAAATCATTGTATATGAAACAATAAGTAACCATGCACTCATCCCTAATACTTGAATAATGTATTTAGAATGTATAATGTGGCTTAATAGCTTATTCCACATTTTAAAGATTAAATACAATATTTACTCGCATCACTCAAAATAACCACTTTGCACAAATATTATACACTACACTTTGCACCATGTAGTTTATGGATTAGTTCTCGCTATACTAGCACATCTTGAAATATCATTAATAACCACAAAGTTTAAATCAAATGGACAAAATTATAGTCTGTGCAAATTTAATCAAAATTAAAATCAACATTGTCGAAAGCTTAATTGATGTCAATGTACACTAATTTAAATCTGAAGTCTACGCAGAATATATGTATGCGCAAACACTGTGTGTTAATCTTAATAACTGTAGGGCTACGCATAGAAGTAACATAAACAAAAATGTTTACTTATACCATTAAAACTTGGTTTAGAATTATCATTAAGTGACTCTTGTTCTTGAGTATTTATCATTAAAAATATTTATGATTTCTTAATTCGCCTCAACAAAACAACTTTTTATACTTATTCTCAAGGTCAACATAATATTCTGAAAACTTGCTGAAGCATTACACAACTCCCCTTTTACGTTAATTATATCCATATTTCCCATAAAAATATGTGATGCGATCAAGCAATATCAGTCGGAAATCGAAGATATTAAATTTTCAGTTTCTTACAGAATAGTAAAAAACATTTACAAAGCTGCATTTTCCAGAAAACTCCATTGAAATTGAACAACCAGTTCCAAAGATATGAGCAATTAAAGAGTTTCCAAAACAAAAGGAAACAAAAGGAAATATTTCCTTTGTTTGGCTATATCTCAAAATCAATATTTTCTGAGTTCCGACTGATTTTGCTTGATCGCATCACATGTGAAAATTTAACCAGACTGTGTCAAAGACTAGTTTAAATGAGTGTCTGATTAAATTGAACTTTGACTCAGGTGTAATACGGCTTAGGCACCACGTCTTATTTGGTCCTGTAGTACTATCGGTATCCAATTAGATACCGATGGCTGCTTTTGTCATACCCTGGTGATGTAATTAAGAAATAAACGGTAATGCATTATCCTTTACACCCAAATAATGTGTCCGAGGCAGTAAAAACGTAAATAATGGGTGAGGCGCCGCCGAACCCATTATTTAAACGTTTTTACAGCCGAGGACACATTATTTGCGTGTAAAGGATAATGCTGCACCCTTTATTTCTATTCTATTACCAGAAAATGGTGCGATTTAAAGAGAAAATATCATTTTGTGGCACAAATATTTTTAAGTTGTTTACTTCAAGGTGAAGCGCGTACGCGTAAGTTACAGCGCGTATCGCGGAAATATTGCACGCGTAACCAAGCGTAATGCTGTGCGTAGAATGTATTACGGCGCTCGACCCATTATTGCAGAATAATGGGCTCTCACGTGACGTGTTTTGACAAATCACAGTGCGCGATTTTGAATAATGGGTCGTGGAGGTAATAGAATAAATTGTATCAAGTATAATACTTAACATTTGCATAGTGTTATCGTTTTCATTTAAATAAAAACCGAAAGCACATGCAAATGTTCGGGGTACGATAGAAACAAAGAGCCATCGCTACCTATCGTAGCATCGAATAATATTAGATGTTGTGACTTACATTTGTTGACCGCTACCACACATAATAACATAATGCCAATACATAATATTCTAGAGTTAATAAGGAGCCTCGTATAGTCATAGATTGGTAGAAATTGTACTCGTATACCTTAAAGTTAAGTTCTTACTATTGTGATTATTAATATAAAACCACACTCGTAGCGTAAATGAACCATTTTAATTTCTTTTGATTTCATTAATGTTTGAACAGCCATTGTATATCAAAGGATTTATCACCCCAAGGCTATCCATTATAACAATTAATGTACTTGTTATCAAGTTGATCAATTTACTCTCATATCAGCTGTACTATTATTTGTCATTGCATTGTCTAAGGAACTACTCACCAGCAAAGATAGTGTTATTCTTAACGGCAAGTTGATTCAATGCTACCATTACATTGTAACGTATCGATCTAGCAATATCATTTTGGAGCATTACGTAAACGTACTAGCAGTTTTGTTTGTCGAAGTAGCAATAACATTTTGTAACATTACGTAAAAGATGCTAACACTTTGGTCTTGTGGATACGTTCACAGTACGCTGTTTTTATAACCTGTTTTAAAACGAACCTTTGAGAGAAGAAATGCTCACAGAAAGTGTTCTTTGAAAAAGATCAGATATCAACGCATATTTATCTTTAATAAAATGTGGTGTTATTTTGGTGGTTACATTCTTATTAAAAACAACATGAGTCATGAAATTGAAGCTATAATTAAATCATACATGATGGCGCCTTTATGAGCCATATTTCACATGAATGGTTTTAAAATAAAATATAATATACTATTTTATATAATAGTGTATAAGCTACTTAAGTAAACAATTATATTTTTGGTTTAACCATATCGGAACGACACTGTTACAAAATTTAATTAGCAGTTTATCACCAATTAAAATATGCTGGTACTTAATGGTAATTACAGAACTTGATATTCGTTTGCTAATTTTTAGATTATACAGAAAACAACGATGGAATTCATGGAATATAAGAACTATCAACGTTTGTTTCCCTGAAATGTGCACAGTTTATATTGCTCATTTGTTTAAAAGTATCTATTGGGGAAATGTCTTCTTAAAAGATTTTCAAAAACGTGGTATTTAATTCCAATTTATTTCAAAAAGACTATATACTTCTATAATATACGACAATATACAACTATACTTCTATCGGAAACGCATAATACCTCTAGTAGAAGCATTAACCCAATAAACCACATCATAATGTTTATGATATTAGGATATAGCAATTTGCCGATAAGACTTGCTGCATATAACGCCTGATTGCAGAAACGTCTGAAATTTCCTTCGAAGTCACAGTACGATTAAATGATTTTCAAAGGAATTATAATAGTTTAAATTACTATTATTCCTCCGTGGCAAATCTCAATATCGGCAATACCTGCTTAAACTTTCAGTGCGCTTACTCACGTAATTGAATATACAAAGTCGACGAAGAAGAAGAAGGAGAAGAAGAAGAAGAAGAAGAAGAAGAAGGAGAAGAAGAAGAAGAAGAAGAAGAAGACGAAGCTTCGAAGCAAAAGAAAAAGAAGAAGTAGAAAAAGAAGAAGAAAAAGAAAAAGAAGAAGCAGAAGAAAAAGAAGAAGAAGAAGAAGAAAAAAGAAGAAGAAGAAGAAGAAGAAGAAGAAGAAGAAGAAGAGAAAAAGAAGAACAAGAAAAAAGAAGAAGAAAAAGAAAAAAGAAGAAGAAGAAACAGCAGAAAAAGAAAAGAAGAAGAAGAAGAAGAAGCAGAAAAAGAAAAAGAAGAAGAAGAAGAAGAAGAAGAAGGAAAAAAAGAACAAATAGGTAAATATTGCTTCCTGAACATTCGACCATTTTAAGTTTTTGTTGTTGTTGCAATTAATGTTGAAATCAAAATATTCTCTTCTGTTGAAACTTGTAAGCATTAGCAGTCGTCAAAATGTATTATACTTTTATCACAATAATTGTTGTTTTTGTGCCAGTCATGCTTTCCTCTTAACTATTGTATTTCCTTAGTATTCTGTTAAACCTAATTCTTATTGATAAGGTCTATGAACGTCTGCAATATGTATATATGTCCCAATTCAAGAGTCAACAGCTTTTACAGCAGGTTGTTACCATCGCCTTCAGTGCTATCAAAATAGTCACAACCTTTGAAGATTCAATTATATTAGCAATGAATTCATTTTAATATACACCTACAAAGGAAACATAATAATAAATGATTATTTTGTGAATATTATTGATACAAAAAATATTTAAATTTAAATTTATGTTTAAAATGAATTCATAGTATATTTATAATTTGGTATTGATCGCAGTCAGCCTTGAGAATATTAGGTTGTGAACCCCTCATTGTTTCAATTCGTCCTGCAGTTACTTGAATGTTCATAATCTAAGTACAAATCAATGGGCCTTGTCTTGGAGGATGTGGACTGGTTTTCATGTCCATTATATAATCACTAGCGCTGTGATTATGTATGCATGTGTGTAAGCCGATGTCGAAACCATGTAGTTTAAATGAAATACTACTGTTAAGTGATTTAAACGAAATACATGGACACATCTGGGTCACGATATTTTCCAATACATTTTGGGAATTTAACGTTTAACATGTTTGGTTTGTCGCTGCGGATATAGCGGAAACTTGGGTGAACCGGAGAGACCACAAAATACGATGCAACGTTCAATTAGAGAAGAACTTTATTCTTTTCTTCAACTTGGCACCAACTTAGCACCAACCTGGACATTACTTCGTCCTTTAACTTCAAAGTAGATACCGAAACTGCATTAGCCTAGGATCTACATAATGTCTAGCGATCCGGTACCTCACCCGTCTGCAACATCCCAATTGTAATTCTAGTCATCCCGATACTACGTTTTTTATGAATCTCATCATTATTCTGAAATGTGCGATTTCTTTCAGCTATAAATGGGACATAAAAGTGGTAGCAGGAAATATTGCCAACTCGTGTAAAATATTAGGAAGCTGGATGCAGATCATTTTGTTTCGTGTTCTACATTCTTTTGTGTCTTTGAAAAAAATGTAGGTCTAACATTGTGCAAATTGTACTCGATATTTAAGCCCTGAAATCTACACAAAGAATTAGCCAAAAAACAAAACAAGCAACAACAAAAATATTGAGAGTCATTTATTTTGATCCTCTTAATTCTACAAAGCTTAGGTCATTCCCTTGTTCATCAAAGCACTTTAAGAAGATATCTTACCTTTATGGTCGTACATACTATAGCAGTCGAAGCGAGAGGGAAAAATCGCTAGAAACGATTGTGTGTTAAATGTTGTTACAAAAATCAATGAGTGCGATTGGTTAATATAATATGGCCGTAAGTGGAGAAGCAAGAGGTTAAAAAGCTACATTACGGTCATCTTTGTGTCCAAAGCCATTGACACTGAAAAGAATACACGCTATAGACGAATCCAACAAGCCAAGTCATGGTCAGGATTTGGTCGGCCATTATTGGGTCCCCGCATGCACCAAACAGGTGTTGTGAGTGCCCAATTGGGTGGATTAAACCCGCTTAAAATTCTATGTTAGATTCCTTTGTGTTGTAAACTGTCATCATTCTTTTGTCTACGTGTAACACAGGTGATAGAATGCAGTTTAAAGTACCCTCCAAGGCCGCATCATTTCACATTTTAGGTGAGATAGAGCCGACGGGGACCCAGCTTGGCTGCCATTGAGGTGTAGGAATGCGTGAAATTGGATTCGTCTATATACTTACAGGTCGATAGTCTGAAGGGTCGTTAGTCCGAAAATACAATAAAAGTATTATAAACCCTAATCCTAACTTATAACCTTACCCATAACCCTAAGCTAACCATGACTCTATTCTAGTTCTATCCCATATCTCTAATCTTAACCCTAAGCTTATTCTTAACATAAACCTTAACATTCTTAACATAAACCTTAATCCTAACCTAAAATGCCCAAACCCTAACTTAAACCCTTTTTTGGACAATGACCCTTCGGGCTGTACCCGCTGATTTTTTTCATTTCGTTTTTCCTTTTTAAAACTTGTCGCCTTCACACGTAAAACGTCACAAAAACAGCTCAGTGACTACATGTATATTCGACTTTTAAAGTGTGTTGAGGCTTGTGGATCAACGTCTAGGTATTGTGCCGGTGCGTAGGGCACTACAAAAATTGCGCTTTAAAAAATATGATACGGCTATATAAGTGAAGAACCAAGAACTAATAAAACTACATTACGGTCATCTTTGTGTCTAAAGATCCGCTAAAGATATAACACTCAATAAAAATATACAAGCGCATTTGGTCTTTTCTTTTTCTCTTTCCCTTGTTTTCATTTTAATGCAACAACTTCAAGGCAGACATACGTTGCAAACTAATACACGCTATTATGCATTTCTTTTGAAAGTATACTCTCAGTATCATTAAGTGCATGGTAAGATACACTGAACCCTATTGGAAGATACTTAGTATGGCCAATTATAGCATGCTTCATTTCACAATTACAACTCTTCTTAGATTGTAAAATAAACCTCGTAATACAATACAACGTTGAACAGGAAATTCAATTTTACTTAACAAGAGAGAGTTTATGCATTAAGCTTTTAAGTGGTACTGGGAAAATGGTAAAACGGCATTATGACGTGTTCAGCAACTTTAAGTCCGTAAAAACAACATTTGACAAACTTAACATGCTACATTTCACTTGTATTCATTCATTCTTTTATTCGTCTACATCTAGTCAAGTTCCGCCTTATATATGTATACTTATATTTCATTTAATACACTGATTCCTTTCACTGGGATTGAGAATTGGAAAAGATGTAATATCAATTGATTCTGGGTTGTGTTACGCGTTGTGAGATGTACCCAATGTGTATAGAATGGATGCCTGATATAACTACTGAGAAATAATGCTAAATGGACTGGAGTCCTTTGGGGTGTAACATAAGCTTAGCTCTGTAGCAATTTAGGGTTGATCAGGTGTGCGCTTCTGCATATTTTTCTATATAAGATATGTTGGTATTAGATTGCACTATAATGGTATTTAACGTGGATATCCATTTGTGAGAAATTGAGAATATTGCCATAATTTCCATAGTAGGTATCTTGTGTTTTCATGAATTTGTAACTCTGGTATCAAAAAACATGCAAAAATATGTTACATTGAATGAATAGTAAAACTCGATATCTTATTATTCTTGTATTTTCGTGTCTAACTTGCTTTGCTGTTTAACCTCAAAATTGGTTACTTTAAAAATGTTTTCCATTTATCATATTGATCAAAGAGGGTAACAGTTTATCCCACTAAAATAAAGATAATCACAATCAAAGGCCGATATTTTCCAACTTTTTTAACCCGTTAAAATTGTACAAAATTATTTGTCATGAGTAAAAAACGGCAAGTTGGCTGTTATATGAAAAAAAAGGACATGGTACATGTAAAAACACATTTGTAACATTGTAGCTATTTCGAAATTGTAGCCTCTGATCCCAAAACAAAAGAATGTTAGATATCTATCAATAGTTCTAAATTCCAACATCAAGAGCAAATTACGTAAAATCTTGAGTGGTATTGATAAATGGTAAAACACAACGTGATGGCCTGTAGAAAGCCTGAACAGAATAGGTAATCTCAAACACATGAAATCTGATCAATAAGCCTCATCGTTTCTTCTCGTTAATAAAGAACGACCTTGTTCACTGGCTAAAAATCATGTGCCGCTTGCAACCGAAGTATAACCATGACAACTTCACTGATTTAGGATTGCCAGGGTAAGTAATGGTATTTATTATTCCAGCCTTGTTCCGAACACAATACGCATTGAAAATAAAATACATCAAATTCCTAATATCGAGCACGAGTTCTTTAAGGCAATTACCAAAATTATATTTCGTTGCTAAGTGCTTTCGATTTTTGATTTATTGAATCAGTACACGAATCAATCTATTATTGAAAAATGTCAAAATGCTTTAAAATTACCTCATGATCAAATTATTATCCGGATGCTGTTTAGCATACAATTACTATATTGTTTGAAACACATTGCAGATTAGCTGGTTAGATGCGTTAAAACTTAGCTTCTTAAAGATGTTACACAATGGTATGCACTCAAGACTATAAGGTAACCATCCTGATATAAAACCTGGCATTTGAAGACAGACTACCGGATTGGTCTTGTAATTAGTTGTGTTTTGTTTGTTTGTTCTATGTATTCATCGGTGCGCTGGTGTTATCTCCTTTTAATACTTAAAGATAATGCCATTTCCAACCTAAAACAATACACACACACTAATACATAAGGGTCTTATACATTGAATAATCCAAATATTCGAGGAGAATACCACTTCAACAAGTATCCGTTATTCAATCTATGTTAATTCATTTTTATATTCTAACGAATGTTTGTTGAACGGAAATCAATTTATAATTTAATGTCGAATGTCTGGTAGAAATATGTTATCGATTTTACGTCATCAAATATTCTTTACAAGTTAAACAGGATTGGAAATAGAATAGGAATAGATCAAATAACGAAAACATGAAAAGTCTTACATATTCCATCCAATAAAAGCAGTCAATCCGAATTAAGCAGCGAAAAAACTCTATACTGTAATTTAAAGGAGTATTTCGTGATCCTAGCATCCTCTATTTATGTCATTTTTCATTAGATTTCCACGAAAAAAACCTATTCCCAAAATTTCAGTTGATTCCGATTTTGCGTTCGCGTGTTATGCATGATTACACTGCTCCATAGACAATGCGTTGTAATTTCGTTCTGGTGCACCAGAACGAAATTCAAATTTCACGATATCTTTGCTGAACGAATTAATCTGCAAGAAATATTTTGTACATAAACATTATGTAGCCAGAGGTTTCCAGTGATATAAAAATCTCAACTTTTTTGAGAAAAGTGGGGGATGAGGCCGTGGATCACGAAATGCCCTTTTAAGGGGTTTGGTCAGATTTGCATATTTGTATTTTGTACCTAACATTGGGATGAGGCCATCACTTTTTCTTTCATAACATCTAAACGGAACATTTCACCGAAAAATACAAAATCTTCTGGTCTCCATTTTTAAGGAAAAGTTGGAGATGAGGCTGTCGATCTATGGTAACATCTTTAAGCTTATTGATTATCAATCCGGAGGTTGCAGCTAAATGTGCTACTATGTCCTGATTTTTATACTGCCACAGATCTGCGAAAAAGGCAATAGACTAGTGTTTGAACTTAAATGGTTCTCAATAAAAGTGATTTTCATTCACACTTAACTCGGAAGTGTCATATTGTTTGTATAAACTTGATATTTTAGCGAATTGTATCTGCTTTTATTTGACAATATGTTAACATGAAATCAAAGCTAACCAAATTTGGATTAATATGGTTGGAATTAATCATAAATATCGATATTTTAAGGTTAATTCCATATTTATTTGTAATGCAAACAGGGTTGATTTTACCTCTTGGAATCAACTGTAAGAAAGGTTAATACATTAATACATTAATTATACACACAGATGCGTACGTTTTGTTAACACCTGTACCTGAATGTCTTATAGTTACAAGTAATGATATACGACAATCCTAATCGTCTAGGGAGCAGCAATAATGAAATATGAATTTCCTAGTTGTCGCATTTACACCTCCGGTGTCATGAAATCTTGAGGTGATTTATAACTGGATTAACAGTCGCATATTTTGTATTCATTGTGTCTTTTAATTGTGAAAAAAAATCACAGGATTCGCTACTTTAGGTATTCGTAGAAAGGTTTCATGACATCCAACAATTAAAATGTATATTTACCTGATATATTTTAGGGATGGGCAGATCATTGGAACAAATTGAACCAAGATCGTCTCGCGCGGGTAATTTTGTTTGTTTGAATATCTGGTAAAAATGTTTGGTAAAATTGTATAGGTCCTTGTCCTTGATAAGATGGCTATAAACTTGAATGCTAATGTTATGAATATTCTCACTGTTTGGGATAGCGTTACAATTAACTTAATATAATATGGTAAATGGAAGATAACGTAGCTTGTTTAATCATATTATTTAAGGTAGAAATTCAGTCGAATTTTTACATACTCAAAGAGCAAAATACGTTAACCAGCTTAGTGAATACACTCAAAACTAAAAGCTATAGCGTACACGACCACCATGCGCATTTATATCAGAAAATGCATTGTGAGTAAAAAATAGCGAGTTTAAAATGCTAATAATAGCTTGCAACAGGTAAAGCTCAAGCTATTGACATGCCGTTTCGTGGCATTCATTTCTAACTTAATTCCTGATGAATTAGCACTTGCAGATCGGAGATAAAGTATTGCCTGTGGTGCTTCTTCGGGTATATCAAATATAAGAAAAGTAATAAAAAGGTAACTTCTAAACACTACCAGGTGCAATTTCTGTACAAACTTATACGATAAACCTTCAGAAACGCCAGATATAAACTTAAATATGTTTAACTATGACGATCCCCGATAGTGAATGCCCTACAAAGCCTTCAAAATCAAATTTTACTTCTGCAGAAGTCCCAAGAAAGATATACACGAATTAAAATATACTGTTATCATCTTCGAATTATTACTTCGTACACGGGCATTAGAACCCAACATAGATGTCAATAACCTCACGGATTAAACATGAACATGAAAAGAAGTATTCAGCCCTTGCTTGATAGTTTAATGGGGAATTAATCCTCTATCAAAATAAACAACTCTACGTTTATAGTGTAGTTTTTCCACTTTCCGGCCACTCAATATCAGTACTGTCCAGATCGACAACCCTCTTTTTAATGCAAATGTGATTAGTACGTGGTCATAATAATCACATAGTGCATACTAAAGGACGTGTGCTCGTTTCCTCATGCATTATTAGACACATACAGCCTCCCATAGCGGATAGATATATTACAGGTGACATTTAGCAGTGTAAACGTCATTTGTAAGCTACAGGATGACGTAATAATCACCAGAGAGACGATACTTTGGTAGTGTTTTTATCATATCATATTTCGGGTGAAACTTTTCCGTAATAGTCAGCGATGACCTGGAGGTAAGTATGCATACAAAGTAAGCACGCCTACATTGAAATTTACATAATAATACTATAATAATACAACTTTACTTTAATCTATGGACACTTTACATTTATAAAGAAAATTGCATTCAAGAGCTTGCATACCTGGTTAGTGGTCATCAAATTAACCTGTAGTTTGGAGAAGAAAAAATGGGCCTTACTTTTTCGATAACTTGTACGTGAATCGGGTGAGATACTATTACTATAGCATACAACTTGCCCGTCAGAATTTGAACTTGCCCACCCGCGCCCAGATACTTTACATTAGTTTTATACTCATATGATGGATGCCATTTGGCGAAATATTAGCTGCGACTTAACTGGACACAGGGGCTAGTGACCGATGTGTTACCATGGTTACATGTTAGGTGCCTTTACACTATACTGTGTCTGCTTTGTTAAGTGCTGGCAGACGCTCCCTTTTACTTTGGCTGACTGGCTGACAATATCTGTATCCCATATTAAAGGCAGTATCCGCTATTTTGTGTGCTTGAGGATACTGCATTCTGTACTTTGTGGGCAGACTAATTCAATAACATCAGTCTCCAGAGTAAAAAGGCTGTATTCACTCGGTCGAACATCCGGGAACATTGTCCCCTTTGTCTTCTTTGCACAAGCTCGCGCATAGCAACCAGCTCGAGGAAGGGAAACTACACATGAGCACACTGGTTTTACAAAGCGTTCCCCTGTGTGACGTCAGCCCGACCAAGATCATTTGTTTGTATTATTGTTTCATATACAACATGTAGGCTTAGGATGGCAGAACAGCACATAAAGAACGGATCCATTACAAGATCGCTTTAGTCATCTTCAAGTGTATATATATCCAAAAAAAGATATACATTCATATCTCATCGAACCTGTTCGGTTACAATACTATCTGCTTCTGGAACGAGTAGCCTAAAATGGATTTCAGAAAGGCGGTTTCTGAGACTGCTTTCAAATTCCTCATCTTTTTCAAGGCCATTGATTTCAGTCCTCCATCCATTTTTGCCTTGTTTTACTTTTTTCTGTTTGTTTTTGTTTCTCGTTAAGCGCTGCGTTTTTGTGTAGCGCTGTGCCTATAAATGCTTTGTATAGTAAATAAGGAAGGAGCTCTGGAGAAAAGGTGTTTTACTAAATTTAAGTGGAATATAAGACTTAACCCAAATGCAAAATACCTAAAACGAAAATATGGACCACTTGAATATCCCTAAGAATCCGAAGAATGACAAAATTGGTGCTTAGGACCACTTACTTATCCCATTTGATTTGTTATCGAAAAAGGCTTCATATCTGGATCGTAATTATATTTTGATTGGCTAGAAGTGTTAAAACTACTACTCCTAATGTAGGCAATAGACATCTTAGTTTTGTTGGCCCACAATCGTTCAGTAGAAAAAACATTTTACATGGTAAATAGGACAAAACACCAGGTATGAACTTTTAAAGGGCAAGAACTTGCGCTTTTAATATTATTAAAGCAACGTGGCAAACCAAATGCTGCGTACACTCAATTTTCGATTTTTCAAAAAGGTAATGATGAGCAAACAAATTCAACTGATCAGTCAATTTCAACTGGAGTGAAAAAGATTATCACAGTTGGTGATTTCAATCCACAATCTGCCTTTTTCGTTACAAGAAACTTGACGTTAAATTGAATATTAACCGGTGAGTGACGGTGACAGCCTTTTGAAAAGTGTCAGTAAATGATCAGCATACTGTGATGATGCTTCATTTCTGTTAGTTTGCATATCGTTAACCAGGCATCAAACTAAAAAGTGAAATTCGATAATAATATAAATGGGGGAGGAGGTTTGTGTCAATCTAGAAAATCCTAGCCAACTCGTAGGTGAGTATTAAGACGCAAGATGACAACAGGTGGGTTCGTTTCTGTCGCAACAAGTTTCTATGTTTAGACAAAACAAGACGACACTAGTTAAAGAAACAAGTGGAAGCTAACCGTCAATAATTTGCCAAGAAGTATTGTATGCGAGCATTTGGTTTAAGTAATTATATAGGCTAGTGTATCTGGCAGTATTGTAGTTTATCGTCAACATTTCGAAAGGAGCAATTCATTCTTCATGATGTATATTTGGACATAAAGGAAGCATTTAAACATACCTTGGGCTGCAAATGTTGTGAATAAAGCATTTCTTACACCTGCGATATGGATTTTTTATAGCACTGGCTGATCAAATTAGTGTCTTACTTTAAAGGTTTAGAGTGTATTCCACGAAAGTTAAAAGAGGTCGAGTCAGGCATATTTTATAGCTTGAACGTAAATCTACACATATGAGGTTTAAAAACTAACAAAACCTTTATGATATTTCGAACTCCGCTACGGAACAAGAATCTCTGATATTGGAGATCGTAATAAAGCTAAAAGATAGGTTGTCTCTGAATTCAAAACCATAACAATATGAAACCTGATTTTATGACTAACAAAACTGCATCTTACAATAAGCATTGCAAATTTGCAAACATTCACAGAGCTCAACGAACAAGGAGGACATGTATTTTTCTTTACATAAGATCATATACCATAGGGTCATCTCAGAATCACAGCGCCCTGGTTTGGGACATCTTCTTGACATTCAGTTCCCATTTTAATAACGAACAACGCCTTGCAAACATTACATTTTAATCAACTATGAAATATGTATATAGCTAATTCCCCACACAAGAAAGGGGACTTTGAAGTATGTATCGGGACACTGAGAATTATGATCGATTTTCTAAAATCAAATCATTTTTATTTTTATACTTTATATATATAATTATTTTAATGTGCAATGAAAAAATATGAAGATAACTCTCTAGATAAAAGAGAATATTCTGGCTGCGGGTGAGGTCACCTGTAAATCGCATCCCCGTCAGGGTTTATTTGACCTCTTCTCAATTAGGTTACCATCCATATTCATTTCCGTTACAAGAGAAAGCAATAATAAAAACCGTATTTGAGGCGTGTACAATATTATGATCGTTTCCAAGGAGTGTAGTCAGTGTACACATTTATATGTCATTTATTGTGCTTTATATTCCCTTGACCTGGTGCTCTGGTTAGCGATAAAATACGAAATTTAACTGCCAGGTGTAAAATAATACTATTCATATTTGAAATTGGTAATGAAAGAGAAAACAGCCAACACTAACATGAAGTGGAATATGTTTAGAAACATCCCCAGTAATATATGATATTGTGAATAAGGAATGCTGTTCTCAAGAAGACAGAATGACCAGCATCCTATTACCATGTGATATTGTGTATATCGGGTATAAAAGAAAAACCTTATTGGTGGAGGACATTGAGAATATAGCCATTTCAGAAGCTTGTCTTTTAAATCGCAGAAGTCGGTCTTCCAAATTAAAGAAAAAATTAGGAGAAATATCTTTGCATCAGGCAGTACTTCCAGAAAATATGCATTACTTTTAAAATCATTGCACGCCACAAAACAAACGTTATGTGCATGAACCTCTAATGATTATATACTCCGGCAGGAAAAAGTCTATTGATTTGTAATAACATATTGACATGCAAAGAAAAACAGAAACATAGAAAAAATTACCGCACTAGTTTTCTTTCTGTTGATTTCTATTGCTCAATTTCCTTCACTGATTGTGTACAACATACCTGTTCACAATTAGTTAGACCAACATCGTCACGTACTGTCTGGATTCATTATGGGCTGAAAGCCCTCCAAGCCAGATATTAAAATAACACGCATACTTCACACCTACCTTGTTAATTGCACCACACTGATTCCTAGCAGGCACTGAATATTTTCTTTTTCTGTACTTCATTTTGATTTCTTTCTTTAATGTGTTGAAGGGATTTAAGGTGACACCGCAATCGACCAGATCAATCTTTATTATTGAACTCTTTATGACAAAATAGTTTAACTTCTAATAACACAGTTCAATTACCAGCTTACCAATCTTAGATTAACATTTGACCCCAGGTTGCAGAATATGAGTTTATATACCTAACTTATTCACAGGTCATCTATGAATTTTCAAATATTTTGGGATTACCGTATTGTGTCCTAAACCGATGACAATGTTTAAGAACTAAGTGTAACCATGGAAGTTCTATAGTACTTCCATGGTGTAACTTATAGATGGATGCGCCACTCATTCATGGTAACGCGCACACAGAGATGTTACGGGATACTAGTACACAAGTCAATCATTTGCTATTTTCTGAGTCTGTCCTCCAATCCGCTGTAAGCTGCATGCACACCATTTTCATCACTTTGGACCCCTTTACGTGCATTATCACATTATATAGATCTTTCATTCACGACCATCAATCTTTGCAACCTACTTCGGTACTTGCCACAATTGCGTGGACATACCTACAAATCGCTCATCCTTTAATAATTCCTCTGCAACACAATGAATATCCTCTTTTATCTTCCTATTGCCTCTACCGTCACTATATATATTGAGAAGAGCACTGGTTGCAGTATACTTCCTTGGCGCACTCCTCTCACAACTACAACGGCATGGTTTCTAAGAAACTGAAAGCAGTGTGCGGCTTGAATGATACACGGCCCTGCAAGGTGCTAACACTTCAAAGTGTTCATAGTTCTGGTCGCTAGGGTTCAAATCCCCGCACAGGCATGGAATCCTACGTAATATGTATCATGTTCGCTTCCATCTAGCGATCAATAACCTGAATAACCATTGTGTAATTCAATTCAATGGACAAGCTCATACACATGTGGTTCTTTGATGTCAATCGCATACAATATAACCCGTGATCAATAATGAACGTTGGTCAAAAGACGAGCTTACTGAAGTGAAAAAGTATGTACATGCAGATTCATCAGTTATGCATATTGCCTTGAAAATCATAAAAAGCAACTCTGCTTGATCAACCCAAATGATTTTATTAGCGTTATTTCTAAACCAAATTTCAAAACCACAAAGTGTTTTACCTGACTTTTGACCCAGAAATGTATGAATTTGATGAGAAATTGTGATGAAAAATAATATTTTACAAGTCAGATTCAGAAAGAGAAAATCTCATTACACACGTTAATTACATCACAATCCAAACATAGATGGTTAAGATCATGGAGAATGTTACAAACTGTTGTATGTTTTGCCATATTGTTTTTCTATAGGGAATAATGTTTACTCGTTAAAATCGGACATGAAAACCTATCAAAAACACAAAAAAAACGTGCATCGCTATTTGTATGCATGAAACAAATTATAAGAATTGTACAGAAGTGACCTAACACTTATCAAGGCTGTATCTTGAGAACGCGCATGGTCTGATGCTAGAATCTTGGCAAGGACACTCTGGTGAAATAAAGAAAAATATATGTGATTGATTTTGTGTGACTTTTGAGCGTTAAATGTTTCAAAATTTAAAATGAACAAAATGCGAGTAACTATGATGTCATCAACATGACCATTATATTTATGATAAATAATTATTGCGCCCTAAAAAGAAATGGTAAACAAATGGTTTGAATACATCGTACGACCTTATAGTAACTGTATCTAGAAATTTGTGCAAGTTACTTGTCAATTTTCGCCAGAA
This sequence comes from Amphiura filiformis, assembly GCF_039555335.1. Classification (NCBI taxonomy): domain Eukaryota; kingdom Metazoa; phylum Echinodermata; class Ophiuroidea; order Amphilepidida; family Amphiuridae; genus Amphiura; species Amphiura filiformis. The sequence continues at coordinate 52,171,101 of NC_092634.1, read as the reverse complement.
ACGAGCTTTTTCCTACGGTTTACTGCCCAGCTCATTAGCGCGATATGGGATATTCTTTACCTCGAGTTTACTGCCCTCTGTTGACGACAGGGCTTCGAACTCTTATCAAGGCGATCTAAGAAGTGCAGGGCCGTGGATATAACAGCGATGAGGTGATAGGTATAGCGGCTTTGTAAAGCTCACCAATATGAAGGTTACAACTAACTTTTTAGCAGAACAAGTAGTAGTAAAGGACCACAAATGTATTATTGTTTTGAGGTTGATGTAAATGACCTTAGGATAAATCCACCAATGTAAAGATGTACATCTTTAATAGTGAGCCCAATCTATCTATGTACTCATTTTAGGGATAATATTAGTTTATATAATTTGACAATACTTTCGGTAACATTAGATAACAATACTATATTTGATATGCATCGCAAGGGATTAAACATTACAATATCAACAAAGTCGTATATGAGACTGGGTTAAAAATTGAGGATAATCATCAACATTCAGACAACCTTAACACTCGTGACAATGCTTTAACATTTGCGCGTACCCCTAATTGAGTTTAATGCTTATACAACTTGACAAATTCTAATTTAAAAACAAGAGTATAATAATAAAAGACTTATATATACACGAGTGAGAAATTTAAAAAAATTGTTTGTTTTATTCTGAATAATGTGACAATAATAACCTTATAAACATTTATCAACGGTCAAATGGTCATTACATCAACAATAACAATTGTTGCATTACCATTATACAATTAATGTTGGTAGCCTTTTTTTACAGCAGAAACCAATTGCATGAAGCGCTACCTCTCAGAATCAAGTTTCTAATCTTTCCGACTTGCACAAGGATAATGAAGAATTTGTAAGACAATTATACTATAAAACTTAGCCATTACACAGCCGGCCTGAATCATTCAAGATTTACATGATTAATGGTGTGCAATAAATGAGTATTGTTAAATTGTCCATGGTAATTGCATTGTTAGACCTGTGATTAATTGTCTGTCTGCTAAAGTGGTTTTTTGGACCGTAAATGTAAAGGCCAATTACCACGTAACGATAGCACATAAAGACGAATTACTTTTCTTACTAGATTAATTGGTATAGAATGCTATCTGAGTAAGATACTTCGTCTACACAATGTATATGACCTTGGTATGTGCCAAGAACATAATTGTATATTAATGTAACGCAAATTGGTAAATACTCTCAAAACACTTCGGGTACAGTAATGATAAATGATCAGCAATCTTGCGAAAAGGGTTTCATTCAAATGTTAGTTTTCATACAATCAAAGAAAGGTACATTGCTTATGACAGAATTTTATTAGAAAATCGGTGTAAAAGACGGGACAAAGAGAAGAGAACGTGCATGATTTCCTGACTTACAGCCCGGGGTACTATCCTTTTCTCTGAAAGGAGTAGAGGTCAGACATCTTTGCATTGAATGCTGAAAGGATTCCCACCTCCTATCCCCTCTTTCAAATTGAGCTGAATCTAATTTGCAGTCGCTAGCAGCCTAAGTCATTCTTTGGCGAACGGGATGATCTAGTCAATTGGTCAGACTTCCGTCGCTCACTACTACGCGATTGATGTATTGTATTTACAGTTAAATATGTTTACCTGTGTATGACATACCAGCTGCACATTTACCCATGTGTAGAGATACCTAATCACAGTAAGTGACTTATCTTGACGGCTTTGCTTTATATCCCAGCAAACACAAAACGTTTTTGACATCATTCGCAAAAGGTTATAAAAGGTTGTCAGAAAACGTTTAAAATGTCGGGTTATATAAAGGGTACATTAATGGTATAAAACGTTTTCATAACATTAAATAACATTTGTTGGTAATTTACTGCACAGCAAACACAAATGTTTTACAGAAAACATTTAAATGGCTACGGGCTAAGGGCTACGGGGGCACCCAGGCCAGGATACGCATTCGACATGATCATACTTTGTTATAGGAAAGAAGTGGAAACTTTTACCCACCATACATAGAATTGCTCCTGATTTGGGTGCCCCCTTCAACACTTACATAAATTGTCATTTGAAAGACCGAAATTAAACTAGATTATACCAAATTAATGGTATATATGCACATTTTCGCGCGAAATTGTTTTAGGAAGAGGGCCTTTTTGTATTCTTTTTGTAATCCCTAGCTACGTCACCACAGCTGCTAGTGACAAAAGTAGAGACATTGGAGAAGATGAAAACATTTGTTTATATATTAACATGAAGTGCATTGTAACATGAAATAACTCGGTAGGTATATGACTTCAATCCCAACATTGATTAGCTCTGCACCATGCACACCCTTGGTCAGGAGCACCCGATCTACTTTAGCCCCCGAGCTCCCTGACCCAAAACTCAGCCACTGATGGCAGAGAAGTTGGTATCGCCGGTACAGTTATTGTTATAATACGAACAAATCCCACAAACAAATTTAACACAGCTCCATTTACATCACAGAAACAGCCCGAATCTGTTAAAGTGGATATTTCGGGCACGTATGTTCAAGATGCCACAGTACAATTTCCAATCAAAGGATAATACGATTTATCTTACAATCTCGCAACATTCGTTCAGCCGTAAAATCACTTTTCCATCCTCAACGGACTCCAAATTCCTGTTTTTGAGGGGGAAAATCTGCTCTAAATTTGTGAACCCAAGGAATCCTTGCAGACTTGCAGTTGTGAAAATAAAGCTCTCCATTATAGCGACCTACATTTTAGTGAAAATTTCATTAGGTTCCGCTGCAATCATCTGTTAATATTATTGAATCAAATTTATATAATTTCAGGATGCATGTTGCCATGTTCTCTTGTATTGTTGATCATATCATAATTTGATTGGTGTAGATATTGCAATCACGTCCTGGGAAGTCCAATTACAAAATTGAAATATTTTTCACGAATAGTATTCCTACTATATTCCATTATTAACCCTCCTCCTACTAGTAGGTGTATCAAGCTCCCTAAGGTTTTTTATCCGGCATACTAAACGCTCGTTTTGATACCCAAATTACTTTACTAATCGTAGATCCACTCTTTTGCGCTCAATTTAGTGAAGAAAACCCACCACCTTACCTTTTAATTTTTGTTTTGAGAAATTATCCTAAGTTAAAACAGACATTTCCTCTCATATGTAGCAGAATATCTGGTGAAATTGCTTATGAGAATGTCCGCTTATAATAGTCTTTTACATTGCCAGAATTTACCAATTTTGCGACTACACGCTCACATTATGACGCCCTCAGCGACATTAAGTGGGAAATTTTCGTACTTACTTTGGCATCACTAAGTACGCTTATTGGTAACATTACAAATCATAAAGAACAACCGAAATAATAACAGCAACAGTGTGACGTGAGTATAGTAGCAACCGAGCAGTAGCAACAACAACAACAACAAGGATGACGACACTGTGCAACAATAACAAATCTCTTATAAATTGTTCATTACGAAACTGTTTGTTTTCTAGATAATATTACACTGCTACGTTTTTAGCTTATTTGTCTGTCAATGGGCTATTTATCTGCTATGTCTGAGAGAATTCCACGGACAAAGCATAGATGATCAATGTCAGAAACATAGAACAACTTTTTGTTGTCATATAGATTTTTTAGATTGACTGTTCTCGTTACAATTGAATGTACCAATCAAACAAGGTGTCAGTAATTATTTGAATTGAATGTGCCAATCAAATACGCTGTCAGTAATTATTTGATTTCTATTTTTGGTCTAGTTCGTCGTCTGCGTGTCGTGATTTCCTGGTGTAACAAAGAAGTCGTCAGACGATATATTGAATTAGTTTTTACACTTGACGAGTTTTCATCATGGAATTCTGCGTTCTAAGATTGACCGTTTATTTGGAGACGTGTATCCAAGATGAGATATGAGGAACCAAGGTCACTCACTTTTTTCTTAGATACATATCTTTGCCTGTACAGTGTTAAATCGTTTCATTTCTTCAAATATATTAGAACGGTATCAACGGTTATAGGATTTTGTTTAGTAAAATCAATTATTCTGTTGCAGATATTCCCCTCTGGTCCATATCCTACCCGGGCAATATGCAGGTTGCAGGAGTTCTTGCGCTACTAACAAGATATTACACGTTTTTTAGTCTAATAAAATGCAAAAACTGCGATATGTTAAAGACGATTTTTTTACTTTTGAATTTCCAGCGTAGGGTCTGATACGTTTTGACCTTGTATCATAATCTAATCCATTTTCGTCATTTCTACATGCTATAATGATAATGATTGTTATCTATGATTTTTCATTTTCATTGAAAACTTTGCTTCTTTCAATTGCAACATTGTATCCTCTTGAATCTTCTATAAAGTTCGATGACCTTTTGTTATAAACGAAGCAGATTGTATTTTGCATTTATATGCAGCAGTCCTGTACAACATTATTACAACCTTTTGATTGATAAAGGTTCTTTTTCAGATCCAATTAAAATGATACTACTCACTCAGAAATATTTCAATTCCTTTCAGGAATCTTGTTCACTCTGGTACTGGTGTTTCTAGATGTTTTTTGAACCGGCAACATTTTTGTCTGGTTATGATGACATCACCAAACTTTCTTGTTGCCGAGTATTTATGACCTGGTCATAAATTTTGTTCAGTCTGTGAACAAGGATGAGGGGGCCTACAGACTGGACAAAATTTATGACCAGGTCATAAATACTCGGCAACAAGAAAGTTTAATGACGTCATTAAAAACCAGATAAGATTGTTGCCGGTTTTAAAAACATCCAAAAACACCAGTACCAGAGGGAACAAGATTCCTGAAAGGAATTGATATATTTCTGAGTGAGTAGTATCATTTTAATTGGATCTGAAAAAGAACCTATATCAATCAAATGAACTATGAACGATCCTGATGAATCTGTTTCAAGAATTATTACAACCTGCTGGTACCAATCATTTTTATACAATCCTTACAAAAAGACTGAGTCGGTTTTGCAAGTAGCAAGACAATGTGACACGATGATGTTAAAGGCAGTTTATTTGAAAGAAACTTTTAGAAATTGAACCAAACAATACAGTCACAACTATTAACGTCGAGAGCTTTATGAATGCGGGCAATTGTACAGTGTTAGATTTAGTATGTGAACGTGTAACCTCATGCAATTTAATGTGATTCAAGAGTGTTGATTGGTTACAGTAATACGTGCGTCCTGGGTTTCCCTACTGAACACCTACTGAAATTCCTTCCCGCAATACAATATGCGCATTGGTAACAGCGCGTCAGTTAGAAAAGCGTACAACATCAGCAAAGCGTACACTGAAAATTACAATTAGTCAAATTCGATGAAAAATTTGTCAAACAGGGGATATAAATTTGTCATTCAAGGTAATTTGTCGTTTGACTATAATCACATCTATTCGACAAATTGTACAAACTACCAGACAAATCATTTCATTCGCATGACGAATCAAAATTAGTGATTGACAAATTTTAATGATTGACAAATCTGCGTGAACAATATGTATTGGTCATGACGAATCCAGTTCGTCAGGAGATGAAGAATTGACAAGTTAATACACGTATGACGAATCGTGCCGACAAACTTTGTTGAACACGACTAATTAAATTTTATAGCTGACAAGTTCCATTGACGAATTAGCTAGAAGCAACGGGTTTCCGAGCCTACGTGCAAGACACCGTGCGTCGCCATTACCAGCATACATGAGCATGCAGACGATATACGTGAATCCCGGTTCGTGAAATTTGTCATCTGATCTATAGCTTGGACAGGTAAGAATTTGTTTTTTTGCCATGTTTCAATTGTAATATTTTGCACACTGACTTTTGTGCACTGTAAATGTGACAACTAAGGCTGGAATTTTGGGCCAAACCATGAAAACATTGACACGATGATTGATGTACGGCACCACACATGCACACCGTACTGCACTTAAGCTTACCATGCACAAAAGTCACTGTGCAAATTATTACAATTGAAACATGGCAAAAAACAAATTCTTACCTGTCCAAGCTATAGATCTGATGACGAATTTCACGAACGGATTCATGAATAATCATCTGCATGCTTATTGCATGTATCATTATGCTGATAATGGCGGCGTGGTGGCAAATCACTGTCACTAATTTGTTAAGTGACAAATTAAACAAGCAAGCATGACAAGTTATTTTTTCAGCATGACAAATTAATTTTCATGCATGACAAATTAATTTTCTTGCATGACAAATTATTTCAGAAATTTGTCGTTTTAGACACTTTTTGCATGACAAATCAAAATTAGTCATACGGTGCATGTTCATGACAAATTATAGTTTGTCGTGCATATGAATGACAAATTGCATGACAAATTATAGTTTGTCGTTTTAGACATGCCGTATGACAATTTTTTATTTGTCAATTGACTAAAGTATATTTTCAGTGTACAGAATGTGTTCTCGTGCGACTTACGGTAGAGAAAACCCTGGATCCACGTGATGAAGTTACATCAAATTGGCGTACCACATCCACGTCTGAAGATTTAATCCTCTTTATCAACAAAATTGATTCAAACCTCCTTTGTATCTGTTTTATGTTTGTCATTATCAATCTGTGTAAATTGACAGTTCGTCTATACTTTGTCCAACCACCTTGTCTATCCGTTACACGTTGTTTCACTTACATTAAACGGTTATACCTTCAGTGTGAAAAACCAAGGTTATAATTCTACGTTTTTTCTTGAAATCTTGGAAACCAATATTGTCAAGAACATCGCATTACCTTGTTCACTTCATCATACAATCGTCTTGAAGTGACATTGTTTTATGATGTCTGTCCCAAGTGAATATGAGTTGAAAACAATAATATAATAAAACACTTTGCCAGACGTTCTTTTATCTCCCTTTGGAAACCCGATCCGTTGTGAAGGCGCACAAATGTATGTCTCACGGCTACCTTAAGCCATATACAAGACAACTAGATGAGTTTTCATCGCACGAAAGGCCAATGATGCTAGTGAACTCTTCCACACGTTGATGACTATCTAAAGCTACTGAAATAATATTTGGGATTGTTTGCTTTTATTTGCATTGAATTTTCATATAGAATAAGTCCTGATAATTGTAAAAAGGTCTTTTGACTTTTTACATTTAACAGTTGAATTTCACACGATAATGGTTAGCTAAACTAACTGGTAGCATATTCTCTTCATGCCCACATCATACTAAACAATTGGAAGGAGTGTATCTTTTTTGTAACGTAACTAACGGTCGCCAATCGGAAAAGCGATTGCCGATATCTGATCAATAAGTCTATACCGTACCCCGGCGTCAAATTGCAACAAGTTGACTTGAAGGCAAATGTATCGCTAGCCACCGCAGAACGTTAGTAGCGATTATGCAAACTCCGCCAGCGTTTGATGAATAGAGCGATTTTTGAATCGCATGCTGCGGCTGCTAGTATGATACGGGCTTTACAATAAAGTTTTGAAAAAGGTGCCTTGATTTATATTTCACATCGAAGAGGCGTAAGCTCCCCAGCCTCAGCGCGCTTCACAGGAATTCGCTAACTACATTTTACCAACAAACAGGGACTTGCATGAAAGAGCTAACCATATCCATACTACCATAACCATCGCAACCAGGATCAGGTCTCCGAGCTCTCCGAGCCTAGGAAATTAAGGTTCGCACACTTATTTCACGAGAACAATCTGGGATTGCACTGACGATAAGCGCGCATCGCCACACACCAATACACCAGAGTATAACGACACAACCACTATGGCCCATGACACACCATAATAAACCATATACCAATAATCGGGGACCTGCATGGAATGGCTAACCATATCCATACCACAATAACCATTGCAACCAGGATCAGCTCTCTGAGTTCTCATACGGGTAACCGAGACATATTAACGCAATCAATTCCTTCCCTGGGGAGTTTAAAGATAGCACAATAATTTCAGGATAATAATCTGAGCCTGAACTGCGGATCAAACTCGCATAGCGTACCTGGCGGAAAAAGTCTTCAAATATACAAATCTCAACTACAGAAGTAAACAAATAATGAGTTCCGTCCTGCTTTCAAATAAATTGAAGAATGGATTTGTGTAAGGGAAAAATAATAAACGTTGATTCGTTGTTGATCAGCAAGGTTTAATACGGATTTCAAACATAAAAGATGTGGAGATGAACTAAAAAGCTAGGCTAATGAAACCACAGACCTTCCCTTGTCACTCAACCGTTTATGATACGCCTTTATATTACCACCGGGTAGGCCATATATTCAGGGGAAGGTTTTATTATCAAAACATACTTATTCGCAAATGGATTTGAGCAAATTGATGATTTGGTTCCTTGAAGCTAAACAAGGGTTGTATTTGGCTGCTTAATAGATACTGAGTGAGACAACATAACTGGAAAAACAATTATCTTAAAATGACAACATTTTGATTTAAATTAAGTGCGACAATGAAAAGAGAAAATCAAAATTCATTGTCTATTAATCTGTTTATATCTTTGTACGTGTTCATAATTTTTCTTGTCTGTATTATGTTTTTAGTTGCATTGTCAGATTATTGTATAAATCAGTCAAGTGAAGGCAATGGCTGTTGACATGTGGGGGATGGATACGTTTTCTTTTGCGAGTCAAACTTAATGACTTATCTCTTAGAAATCATATTGCATTTTGCCTTAAACCTGCACATTTAAATCAAATAAAATGTGAGTAATTCAGCTGCGAAGCTTGACAAAATTAAATTACAGACTGTCAAGAATTATTAATAGCAATGTTACACGAAGGATATTTATTATATTACAAACCATTCATATTATGCACTGAATTTGACAATGTTTACGACACATCGTGTCTGCTAAATCTTTTTGCGCTACCAACTGGAAGTTGATTAATTTAGAGCAGTTTCAATTCATTTTCAGAATATATCATTTCTAGGAACCATCCATTTTAAAGTTCCCATCATTTTAGCAAATGACATATCATCAGACAGATAATGTCAATCCAAATGCATGCCTGTGATTGATTAATGCGAGAAGAACATATATTGAAGGTCTTCGTACTATGAACCAATCACAACAGAGTTCAACGGCAAAGTCATCATGGAAAATCTGAGTAAAGATTCAGGCATTACAAGCCACTTTCCTTAATTTTCGTCGGACATTTTTTCATCTCATTGAGGAGAACCTTAAAGCCATATTATAACATTTTCAAACAAAATAGATTAGCATTTCTTTGCCATAAAATGTTAGCCTTTACTGTCAGATACATCCCCTTTTATTTTTGAGCCGAACAACTACGGCAAAGCAAAGAAAATTGGAATTTACTACCGTAGCGCACATGTCGCCAATCCGTACCACTCCTTCGGTCATGTTGTGGTACGACCCTTTGTTGTGTATATCACCGTCCTGCACGCCGTGTACGTACTGTGCCATGTGTGTGTTATGAACATCGTGTATGCGTTCGACTAATAATTCCATCGTAATAATAAAGCGCCTGATTCGGCATTTTATTCAAAATCTCGGATTTTGAGAAAACTACAGCACCTGATTTTTGCAGGGTATACTGGTTTAATAAAGTACAATTTAATCGTGTAAAAAAAGGAATTTTAAAATTCAGTGAGGGCGTCTTCCTCAGCAAATGGTATAATATGGCTTTAAGCAGACACTGAAAGGTGAGTGACCAGATCGATAGCATCATCCACACACTTTACCGTTACCTTACTGAGATTTTGATTTCCAAAGCTAGTATTCTTCTCCTTGCACCTGTAATATTTTATACCCGAAATATGTGATGCGATCAAGCAAAATCAGTCGGAACTCGGAAATATTAAATGTTCAGTTTCTTATAGGATAGTTCAAAACATTTACAAAGCTGCATTTTGAAGAAAACCCCAAAACATTAATTGTTTCCATGAGAAAGTTCAAATTGATTATTTTAAGGGTAGACAAGGTACTGTTGGTCGAAGCAGCCATTATGTAAATCAATATATTATTGAATAATATATAAATATAAAATAACACTTTGATGTTTTGCAAAAATTCATTCTACAAACCATATACTTTCAAACCTTGCTTGATTTATCATTGTTAATGGGTTATGTACGTTTTTGTAAGTGTTGCAGGTGTTTCATCCCTCCTACAACATAACTCAAGAACTACAGGACCTACAAAATTATATCTGTGATATTCGAATTCTTCTACACACTCGCTATGAAATGCGCAATGCGATTTTTGCCAAAGCTGACTATCATTCGCAAGATGCTGTGAACTACCAAATCGCAACACTTTAAAATAGTGTCAAACCTTAATTTCATAGTGCCTTTACAATAAGAACCATGTGTGTTTCTTATGTTGCTTAGGCCACAGACGCTGGAAAGTAATGATTTTTCCTAAAATTATCCTAAAATTAGGAAACTTAATTTTGAGGATATGGTGTTATTAGGGAAATGATGCATGACATACTCCAATATTTGAAGCAAAGTGCGCAACTGTTATGAACAATGATGTAAAACAAAGCGCTCGTTTATTTTAAATTTAATGACAACTGAGGTAATAACGCCCTTATTGACCACTCTCTCTTTATTAATGTAAATCATCATATAAACACATTACCGCCTACGAATTAAATATTAGCTCGTTTTGTTTTCACAAATATTGCACATACGTTTTTCAACCATAGACGTATGTCATGCAATAGGTTACTAATGAGATTACGTCCTTTAAATGATAAGGTCTGTGGTTTGAATTATTAAAAGTCTGCTTTAAACGTATGTGTACTCTAGACTAATAAGGGCACATGTTGCATTCATCGTCCTCATTACTACTTTTTCAAGTGAATAAGCAAACACAAAATGCTTTTAAAATGATTTAAATTTACTTAATCTTTAACGTAAGTCAACACTATATTTTGTTTAAATTAACATTTATAAAGTTGACATTTATATATATTTAACATTTATATTTACCATTTATTTATATTTATTATTCTTAAACACTTGAGAATCTCCCGCTGTCGTATTGGTTCTTACCCGTGTGATATGACCGATATAACACGTTTCAGCGCATGTGCATCGACGCGATACTCGTGCTGGCTATTTGAACAACAGGACTGATCGATTTTAAACCCTAGGTAATTCCTTGTAAAATATAGGATTTAATTTGATTAATATTTGTAATACTTATGATATTTTTATTTGCCTCGTTGTTTTACTTAAAATAATGATGTCGCCTGATTTAATCCAGCGGCTAAAAACAATACCTTTATTCTCGTAATATAATTTAACATTTATATTTATATAGTCCTGAGTACACTTATGCTTAAATCAGACTTTTAGCTAAGTCCGATTAACCACACAAATAAAATTGGATAAGTCTCTCCAGGTACGTACACTGGAATTAATCGCATTAAGAACCCGATTTCCCATTTGAGCTTTATTTCAGTATAAGTTAGGTTAAACTTAAATAAATGCTCCAATAGCCAATTCGCTCACACCTTTTAACTGTCTCTCTCCTTCTCTTTTTTTTCTCGTTATCTTTTTCATCATCAGCCTCTCTCATTCTTCAAATGGTGTGCCTGATAGATGGATTTCATTAGCTCTTGATCAGAGCCCTCGCAGTACCTTAGAAGATCCAGTGATCCCCAAGTAAAATAAACCCAAGCAAGTGACTGGTATTTTTAAAGAAAATGTATATAGGCCAATCCCTGCCTGGTTTAGACCATTCTGTAAAAAATTAATACCACTCCCAGCAGTACATGTACATGGTACAGAGCTTGCCGAAGGCAAGCTTCACTATAAGGCAAGCTACATAAGTCACCAACAAGTATATGGCCACTATGCAGTAAAGACTATGATCACTGTCTCCCTAAGATATTGGTCTACAAAACCCACCAACCGCGAAAGCCCACTCACCGAGCCGCCAGATCAGAGCCCTCGCAGTACCTTAGAAGATCCAGTGATCCCCAAGTAAAATAAACCCAAGCAAGTGACTGGTATTTTTAAAGAAAATGTATATAGGCCAATCCCTGCCTGGTTTAGACCATTCTGTAAAAAATTAATACCACTCCCAGCAGTACATGTACATGGTACAGAGCTTGCCGAAGGCAAGCTTCACTATAAGGCAAGCTACATAAGTCACCAACAAGTATATGGCCACTATGCAGTAAAGACTATGATCACTGTCTCCCTAAGATATTGGTCTACAAAACCCACCAACCGCGAAAGCCCACTCACCGAGCCGCCAGGCGAGGCTCTTGATATTTTGCTGTACATTTTATTGCAGCCAGTAATGAGATTTTAATTGATGTTATTATTGCCAAATCTCAAAACAATTCAATCCCAACATGGGACCAGGTGATGCAATAAATTATGACTGAGAGTGCCAATTTCAAACTCCACCCATCCAGGACCAGACAACCCCATGCTGGTTTACACATCATCAGGCGATTATCTAATTAGCTGGTGGAAATTTTTAGCCATGAATGTCTGTTTGTCCACCATGGTTTGCATTTTATACTTCCACTGATATTCATTCTACCAGCATGTTCTACTAGTTTTCTTCCTTTTTGGCTTTTCTGTTTACTAGTATATTTAGGCGGTTAGGCCTATATTTATGTTTCAGTGATTTACACGTCAATACTGTCGAATATTCTATTGCGATATTTAAATGGTTTTGTAAGTTCTGTATAAATACTTTTTTAGGCCCATGTTTGACAAATCACATGGTTTAGGCCTTTATTTCAGTGGATTTTGTTTTCTTCTTAAAGATAAAGTTGAGGGAGAGGGGTTAATGGGGGTTTACGATAAAGTGGAGAGGGGTGAATGGGGATATCGATACCAATTAAGTGAAGCGAGAGGGGTGAATGGGGGATGTCGATACAATAAAATGGAGCGAGAGAGGTGAATGGGGTGGGGGATATCAAGAGGGGTGAATGGGAGATAATGATACGAGTAAGTAGAGCGAGAGGGGTGAAATGGCAGATATCGATACGATAAAGTGGAGCAAGAGGGGTGAATGGGGGATATCGATATTATGTGGAGAATGGGAGATAATGATATGATTAAGTAGACGAGAGGGGTGAATGGGGGATATCAATATGATAAAGTGGAGCGAGAGGGGGTGAATGGTGGAAATCGATGCAAAAAGTGGAGCTAGAGTGGTGTATGGGGATATTGATACGATAACATGGAGCGAGAGGGGTGAATGGGGGATACAATAATGATAAAGTGGAGCGAGAGGGGTGAATGGGGAATATCGATGGGAGATATTGATGCGATAAAGTGGAGCGAGAGGGGTGAATGAGGGATATCGATGCGATAAAGTGCAGCGAGTCGTTAATGGGGGAAATATCGATACAATAAACTTGAGCGAGAGCGGTGAATGGGGGATATCGATGCGATTAAGTGGAGCGAGAGGGGTGAATGAGGGATATTGATACGATAACATGGAGCGAGAGGGGTGAATGGGGAATATCGATACGATAAAGTGGAGCGAGAGTGGTTAATGGGGGATATCGATATGATAAAAGTGGAGTGAGAGGGGTGAATACCGATTCGATAAATTGGAGCGAGAGGGGTGAATGGGCGATATCGATATGATTAAGTGGAGCGAGAGGGGTGAATGGGGGATATTGATGCGATAAGTGGAGCGAGAGGGGTGAATGGTGGATATCGATGCGATAAAGTGGAGCGAGAGGGGTGAATGGGGGATATTGATACAATAACGTGGAGCGGGAGGGATGAATGGGGGCTATCGATTTGATAAAGTGGAGCGAGAGGGGTGAATGAATGATATCGATTCGATTAAGTGGAGCTAAGATATCCCCCATTCACCCCTCTCGCTCCACTTTATTGTATCGATATCCCTCGTTAACCACTCTCGCTTCACTTTATCCTATTGATATCCCCCATTCACCGTTATTGTATCGATATCCTCCATTCATCCCTCTCGCTCCACTTTATGGCATCGATATCCTTCATTAACCACTCTCGCTTCACTTTATCGCATCGATATCCCCCATTCACCCCTCTCGCTCCACATTATCGTTATTTCCGTCATTCAGCCCACTCGCTCCACTTCATCGTAATATCCCCCATTCACCTCTCTCGTTCCACTGTGTCCCATCATTGCCCCCTCCCCCATTCTCCCCTCTAGCTCCACTTTATTGTATCGATATCCCCATTCATCCCTCTTGCTCCACTTTATTGTAATATCCCCCATTCACCTCTCTCGCTCCACTTTATCGTATCGATATCCCCCATTCACTGTAATTGTATCGATATCCCCCATTCATCACTCTCGCTCCACTTTATAGCATCGATATCCCCTATTCACTGTTATTGTATCGATATCCCCCATTCATCCCTCTCGCTCCACTTTAAGGTATCGATATCTCTCTTTAACCCCTCTCGTTTCACTTTATCGCATCGATATCCCCCATTCACCCCTCTCGCTCCACTTTATTGTATCGATATCCCCAATTCATCCCTCTCGCTCCCCTTTATGGCATCGATATCCCTCATTAACCACTCTCGCTTCACTTTCCACTTTATAGTAATATTCCCCAATCACCCTTCTCGCTCCACTTTATCGTATCAATATACCCCATTCACTGTTATTGTATCGATATCCCCCATTCATCCGTCTCGCTCCACTTTATGGTATCGATATCCCTCATTAACCACTCTCGCTTCGCTTTATCTCATCGATATCCCCCATTCACCCCTCTCCCTCCACTTTATCGTAATATCCCCAGATCACCCTTCTCGCTCCACTTTATCATATAAATATCCCCCATTCACTGTTATTGTATCGATATCCCCCATTCATCCCTCTTGATCCACTTTATCGTATCGATATCCCCCACCCCATTCACCTCTCTCGCTGCATTTTATTGTATCGATATCCCCATTCACCTCTCTCGCTCCACTTTATCACATCATTGCCCCCTCCCCATTCACCCCTCTCGCTCCACTTTATCATATCGATATCCCCCATTCCCCCCTCTCCCTCCACTTTATCGTAATATCCCCATTCACCTCTCTCGCTCCGCTTTATCACATAATTGCCCCCTCCCCCATTCACCCCTCTCGCTCCACTTTATTGTATCGATATCCCCCATTCATCCCTCTCGCTCCACTTTATGGCATCGATATCCCTCATTTACCACTATCGCTTCACTTTATCGCATCGATATCCCCATTCACCTCTCTCGCTCCACTTTATCACATCATTGCCCCCCTCCCCATTCACCCCTCTCGCTCCACTTTATCATATCGCTATCCCCCATTCCCCCCTCTCCCTCCACTTTATCGTAATATCCCCATTCACCTCTCTCGCTCCGCTTTATCACATAATTGCCCCCTCCCCCGATCACCCTTCTCGCTCCACTTTATTGTATCGATATCCCCCATTCATCCCTCTCGCTCCACTTTATGGCATCGATATCCCTCATTTACCACTATCGCTTCACTTTATCGCATCGATATCCCCCATTCACCTCTCTCGCTCCACTTTATCACATCATTGCCCCCCCTCCCCATTCACCCCTCTCGCTCCACTTTATCATATCGATATCCCCCATTCCCCCCTCTCCCTCCACTTTATCGTAATATCCCCATTCACTTCTCTCGCTCCGCTTTATCACATCATTGCCCCCTCCCCATTCACCCCTCTCGCTCCACTTTATCAAGTTGTATCGATATCCCCCATTCATCCCTCTCGCTCCACTTTATGGCATCGATATCTCTCATTTACCACTCTCGCTCCACTTTATCGCATCGATATCCCCCATTCACCCCTCTCACTCAATCTACTTTTTATTCTCTAGGCCTATTGGAAAGATTCCTTGATTAAAGAGTTAATAATAATAATAATAATAATAATAATAATTCCTTGATTAAAGAGTTAATAATGATATTAAACAATAAAAACAAGAACAATATTTTATGTTAACAATATAATTATAAATATTAACAAAATGAAACCATTTATACATGCAATGCAAAGTAATTTTTAGGAGACTGATAAAACATTATTAAACTTTTCCAATTTCCCTGCCTGCTTGAAACCAGATCTCAAAATTTTATCCCACCAAATCTAATTAGATATGTCAACACGATCAGTGATAAGACATTTTCAAACATGACCCTGGCCAGCCCGGCTTTTGATTGGCTAAATGGCTCTGAAGCAAGTATGTGATTGACAGCAATTTGATAAGAGTAGTTGTGGTATAATCTGTCATCAACAACAGGTGGCTGAGTGTTGGCTAATTAGACCAGTGATCTTTAATATCCTCATCTCACAGTGCAGATTTCTATTTCCATAGTGGATGCCCCGTTGACCTTCTATATTTTGGGAGTGAGACTAAAATCTATGCCGTGGATGGACACGGGGTAAACTTGCAAAATATACAAAGCCGACCTGCAGCTGGTCTTTACTATTAGTGTCAGAGGGCATATGGCATGGTTTTTCATTTTTTCTTTCAATTGGATGGAAAATAGGTTGGCTTTGGAGCAAAGCTAGGATTTCATTTGAGACACTAAAGGCTGTAATAACAAACTGGCAATCATTCAAAAACAAAAGCTTTGTCTATCAATTAATAAAAGTAGTTTGTATGTAATTGTTGCTTCTCTAAATTAAACATTAATACCATGAGACAAGGTATAGTTAGGTGAGAAAATAATTATCGTAATAATTGATACATAAACTACGATCACTCAATATACGTACATATATAAATTAGAGAAAACGAGTCGTGTTAATATTGCCAGCTTAATAGCATCAATAAACGACTTTTTCATAAAAATTACACTACCTATGAATAAAATCCAATGATAAATTTGGATTTATCTTAATAGTTAATGTATAATTCATAACATTTTATTTCCCCATAGAAGCATTATTGTTTATAACAAATAGGGTTTATTTTCTCACCACTATCCATGCGAATAAGCAGATGGTAACAATACTCCTCTTTCTAAACCTCTAATGCTCCCGGGGTTGTCCTCCTGTCACTCATGTATATACTACTCCCATCGTCTAGACTTCAACATTTTTATTAACTATTGCTGTATAGATGTCCGAATTAGTGTTACCAAATACGTCCGAATCTTTTGTTCATTTTGCTGGTCAATCTCGTTAAGAGTTTTCTTGCATCCCTTAGAGCATTTGGCCGATAGTTGACATACCTTTGCTAAGACACCGTTGTCATTTTATTTTGCAACAGTTGTTACACACAGCTTGTAAAAGAAAAGGCCATATCAACAGCAATCCCCGTAAAAACTGATTGATAATTGCGCAATACCAATCGTTGTTTATGATGCAATAAAGTTGCTGTTACTGATATATATTTTGTCTATGAATAAGTTCATCAGGACTGCTATATTTCATACTAGATTGGTAACTCATGTTTTTGAAGTCCAGTAATTTACTCACAATTTACAGGTTTCATCATCCGTGCGGACCGTTATCAACCGCGATGAAGGAACATATTCACTAAGTCACATGTATGATCAGCTAATACAAGGAAACACCACACTCTCGAGACGAGAGTAGGTGGATTGCCAGAAGAGGAGCAGCAACTAAATAGGCGCTTACTGATGAATATGAAACCGTGTAAATGTGAGAATATTACTGGACTTATAAACCCTACATAATTACCATTGCCATACATATTAGCAAATTACTAATAATATTAATAAATTACTGATATATTGTTTTTATTTTGTTCGTGATAATCAGAATGGTCCCGGCGCCATCAATGAAAGTTGCACTTTCTAAGAAATATGCACTAAATTTATTTAAAAGCGTACCAGCAATGTTATAGCAGGTTTTGTTATTAAAAAATAATTGTAATAGATCTATTGTTCCTTACTTATATAACAAATGAAGCCATCTGTCGGAGTCATTAAGTGGTGCAATTTGTTTTCAAAATTTGTTAAAAGTTACGTAAGATTCACACATTAAAGAAATATAAATACTTAATTTCGAGTGGTAGTGTGAAGCGCCATATTCCTTACGTAGAAAATGCTAAAACATTACCATATAAATCAAATTAATATCCTCCTTTTAGCAAACTAATCCGTTACCTCATGATTATATACAATTTTGATCAAATGTGTTTACATATTTATATATTTTGCCTTATTCATGCGAATTAAGAGGCGAAGGTACCCAATATCCTTGCAATAACGGAAACCAAGCTTGTGTCTTTCCGTTAAATCTCCATAATTGAGGTCTGTCGTATATAATTTAATGGCGCCGTTTAAATGCGTGTTATGACGCTACAGTAATTCAATGCTCAAAGTTGGATTCATTGTTCTTTTACATGTTTACGTTATTATGAAAGTAATGTTTTTTGTTCTTAACAAATCCACGCTATCTAACAATACTCATCTTTCCAAACCAATAATGTTCCAGGATTTGTCCTCATGTCACTCATACGCGTACAAATGTTCCTCAATCGTCTATATTTCAACATTTCCATTAGGTATTGACACATACATGTAGATGGCCTTAGAATCTGTGGCTGTATAGTTGGCACACCTCTTTGAAAACCTTCGCCCTCGTTTTTACACATATCTTTTTATAGCTTGAAAGGGCTTGGCAGGTTATAAAATTAAAGAATGATTACTATATACGTGTCAATCTATTCTTCTTCAAGTACTAATGTGTTATGGACAAAATCTGTCGAAATCATAATGAGCATTAATTGATGTATATACTTAGTAAACACTATCATGGTAAGATTCACGCGTTCAAGACTTTAAAATGTTAATGTTTGGGTGAGAGTATGAATCAGAGTATTCCTTCATATAGTGCTATCAGATTTATGGGTTCATTTAGGTAAAGTAGTTGGTTACCTGATGATCATATGAAATTTTGATAACATATCTATGTCTATTTACATGTTTCCATTTGCCCATTTCATTGCAAGTAAGAGTGGGGCGAAAGTACACGTTATGCTTGTAATAACGGAAACCGTGCTTGTGCCTTTCCGTTAAATCTCCATACTGAAGTGTGTTCTACATAAGATTTAATGGTACTGTTATTTAGGTTGATCATACCAACTGAAAGTTTCCGTTTTGACTTCTTGTTAAGGAATTATGACGCTTTGTACTTTGAAAAAGGTTTCTCGCCTTTTAGAGAATACCTGGTGATAATGTTGTTTCTTGAGATTATTTTATCGCTGAAAGCTTACCTGACTGCAATAAATGATTCAATACTTAAAGCCATATTATAACATTCACTGAATTTTTAAAATTCCTTTTTTTACACGATTAAATTGTACTTTATTAAACCAATATACCCTGCAAAAATCAAGACTCTAGATGCTGTAGTTTTGTCAAAATCTGAGATTTTGAATAAAACGCCGGAATCCGCGATTTATTATTACGATGGAATTATTAGTCGAACGCATACACGATGTTCATAACACACTGTACGTACACGGCGTGCGAGACGGTGATATACACAACAAAGGGTCGTACCACAACATGACCGAAGGAGTGGTACTTATTGGCGACATGTGCGCTGGTAGTAAATTCCAATTTTCTTTGCTTTGCCGTAGATGTTCGGCTCAAAAATAAAAGGGGATATATCTGACAGTAAAAGCTAACATTTTATGGCAAAGAAATGCTAATCTATTTTGTTTGAAAATGTTATAATATGGCTTTAATGTAATATACCAACTAATAACATTATTAATGAAACGAACTACTGCCGTCCTGACTACTATTAAGCAATAACTGATCACAATCTCACCGTAGCGTATTCCAAAAGCATCCACATTTGAGGCTATGCTAAGGATATATCTGGTATCCGAAATGCAAAGGCCTCTGTAATGGACGCAGTCATTGAGAACCATTTACGTGACCATCTATCTTAATTAAGCGAGTAATATGACATGGCAAAGTAAAGACATTTAAGAAAGATGGGATTATTAGAAAAATATTTTCAATATCAATTATTTTGAGTGTTATGTACAAATGCAATGAACAAACGTGACAAGACATAATTGAATCTTTGATATAACCTCCGCCGACTCGAGCAAGTTTATTACATATATTTTTGTTTCTTTATTAACATGGCAATTGATCGATGTTATCGTAAGGTTAAGGCACATTTGTTAGACTATACCGGTGATTCTTGTGGATTCAACCTTATACTGTCAAGAAAACCTGGCGCAAAGGTAAAGAAAAAATGGCATTACATGATTTGAAGTCTGTTATTCTAATATACATGTATAACCAAAGGCCAATCCCCCGTCTTATCGAACAAGGAGGCTTCACGTCTTCGCCATTGTCGCCACGAATTGCATTCATCAGATTACATGTTTCACATAATTGCCGATTTCATGTCGCCAAATGCAGTAATAATTACCAGCCTACGATTTGTAAATCGAATTTAGACGCATTAAGTAATAAAGTTATGAGAAAATGATATCAAGAAGTATTACATCTGTTAAAAGGTCAACGTGGCCATCATTAGATATTAATTGAATTGCCAGATCAGTATTGCTTTAGGTTTATTGTCTTTGATTTTGATGCCAAAATTGGTATTGATGTAGCCTATGTTTGGTAGGCAGGATAAATGTACCTACATTGGGAATGGTCAAACATGTTGTTTTTTGGGAAACAGATAAATAGAGATAATAAATAGGAGAAAGGAGAGATTTTAGTAATTTCAGCGCTAAATTTTGCGACTTTTTTCCCCAGGGATTAAGAATCTGAAATTTCTATAAAAGCAGCACAAAGCGGAAAAACACAGATGAGAAAACAATGACAACTACCGAAAAGGGTAGAAATTGAAGAACTCTCGCATTTTATTAAATCCATCAAGATAATTTTTTAAGTATTAATGTAATGGGACGTTGAAGTTTTGATGGATGGCGATTTGAAAATTTGCCTATCGGGTGCATGTACTTTCCATCCTTTAAATGGTTAAGCGGTTTCTAGAGTCAAATCATTATTTCCTATTGTCAAAATCAGTCGTCGATATAATCAGTTACAAAAAGCCAATCACTATCATTAGATAGCCATGGAGTAAAAGTTGTGTAATATGCACGTTGTATTCTGTACACTGATGCTTTAAAAATACGCCGCAATTATGATCCTAGCAATTGTACACAATTTGCGTAAAGTGTTACATTATCCTTTTCAATGTTAAACACATGTTGTGTATTTTTATAACAACAATTGATAGAGTTGTCCAAGTTAGAGACAAAGCTGTGTACAACTTAAACAGCCATTCTAGTAGTGTGGTATCCCTGTGTAGCATTAGCTCATATCTGTACACTTTACCCTTCTTACTAATGAAACACATGAGTCTTATTCATATTCGTATGTATGTAATTACATGCTAATTCCAAAAGCACTGTTGTATTGAGAAGATTGCTTTTCATTTAACGCATTTATCTTGTATACTGTAGCAAATATAGTTTCTATTATTAGCTAACCTGAAGTTTATATAAAATTCCTATATATGATCACGCCGTGGTAATAAATAAATAAAAAAACACCACTTGACATGTGCTATAAGGCAGTCTAAAAATATCAGCCTTATCGATATTTGTATGCAAATTTTGATACTTCTTCGTCAGAATAAAGAGACAATAATATCAATCAGCTAAATCTACTGACTTCAGACTCTTTTCACGCTTCTTTCAGCTTCAATGTCATTGCTTATGACAACACAAACAAGATTTAATTGAACAAGGAATAATGAACAATAAACCTAGAAATAAAAATCAATTAAATGTAACATTGGTCTAAAAATACGCAGATGTTGAAGCATTTTCTTAGCCCATTGCGTTACTAACTAGACAGGACGTCAGTTTCCATTGTATACGCGTCTAACCTATTTCGCGAGCGGCGATAAATGTCCTTGTGTATGATCATGATGGTCATTATGGTGTACTCAAATATAACATTCTAAAACGTCAATAAAATTGTGACTTATTTTTATAAACGTAATATATCTATTGTTCCTTACTTGTGTAATAAATGACGCCATCTGTCGGAGTCATTAATTGGTGCAATTTGTTTTTCAAAATTGGATAAAGTTACGTAAGATTCACACATTATAGAAATATAAATGCTTAATTTCGAGTGGTAGTGTGAAGCGCCATATTCCTTCCGTACAAAATACTAAAACGTTGCCATAATAGCAAATTGATGTCCTCCTTTTAGCAAACGAATTGGTTACCTCATGATTATATACAATTTTGATCAAAAAAATGTCTTTACATATTTGTATATTTTGCCTTACGTCCATTTCATTGGAAGTAAGAGTGGAGGCTAAAGTACCCAATATCCTTGCAATAACGGAAACCAAGCTTGTGTCTTTCCGTTAAATCTCCATATCGAAGCCTGTCGTACATAATTCAATGGTGCCGTTATAATGCGTGTTATGACAAAACAGTAATTCAATGCTCAAAGCTGAATTCATTTCTCTTTTACGTTATTTTGGAAGTATGTTTTCTTGTTCTTAACAAAGGTGTTTATTCTCAAACACCATCCACGCCATCACTCAATTGGTAACAATACTCTTGTCCTCCTGTCACTCAGACAAATGTTCCTCAATCGTCTATATTTCAACATTTCCATAAAGTATTGAAAAATAGATGGCCTTAGAATCTGTGGCTGATAGTAAACACACATCTTTGAAAACCTTCGCCCTCGTTTTTATACACATCTTTTTATAGTCTGAAAGGGATTAGCATGTTATAAAATTAAAGAATAACTACTATATACATGTCAATTTATTCTCCTTTAAGTACTAATGAGTTATGGACGCCAGCTGTCGAATCATAATGAGCATTAATTGATGTACTAAGTAAACACTATCATGGTAAGATTCACACGTTGAAGACTTATAAATGCTAATTGTTGGGTGATAGTATGAATCAGAGTACAATTATTGGTGTCAGATTAATGGGCTCCTATGGGCAAAGTAGTTGCTTACTTTATGATCATATGGAATTTCGATAACATATCTTTGTATATTTACATGTTTCCATTTGCCCGTTTCATTGGAAGCAAGAGTGGAAGCTACCAATATGCTTGCAATTACGGAAACCGTGCTTGTGCCTTTCTGTTAAATCTCCATATTCAAGTGTGTTCTACATAATATTTAATGGTACTGTTATTTAGGTTGACCATACCAACTGAAAGTTTCCGTTTTGAATTCTGGTTAAGGAATTATGACGCTACAAATGTACTTTGAAAAGGTTTCTCGCCTTTTAGAGAATACCTGGTGATAATGTTGTTTCTTGAGTTGTGAATTCTTCTTCGTGTAATAAAAATTGAGATTATTTTATCGCTGAAAGCATATCTGACTGCAATAAATGATTCAATACTTAATGTAATATACCAACTAATAACATTATTAATGAAACGAACTACTGCCGTCCTGACTACTATTAAGCAACTGATCACAATCTCACCGTAGTGTATTCCAAAAGCATCCACATTTGAGGCTATGCTAAGTATATAGCTGGTATCCGAAATGCAAAGGCCTCTGTAATGGACGCAGTCATTGAGAACCATTTACGTGACCATCTATCTTAATTAAGCGAGTAATATGACATGGCAAAGTAAAGACATTTAAGAAAGATGAGATTATTAGAAAAATATTTTCAATATCAATTATTTTGAGTGTTATGTACAAATGCAATGAACAAACGTGACAAGACATAATTGAATCTTTGATATAACCTCCGCCGACTCGAGCAAGTTTATTACATATATTTTTGTTTCTTTATTAACATGGCAATTGATCGATGTTATCGTAAGGTTAAGGCACATTTGTTAGACTATACCGGTGATTCTTGTGGATTCAACCTTACACTGTCAAGAAAACTTGGCGCAAGGGTAAAGAAAAAATGGCTTCACATGATTCGAAGTCTGTTATTCTAATATACATGTATAACCAAAGGCCAATCCCCTGTCTTATCGAACATGGAGGCTTCACCATTGTCGCCCGAATTGCTTTCATCAGATTACATGTTTCATATAATTGCCGATTTCATGTCGTCAAATGCAGTAATAATTACCAGCCTACGATTTGTAAATCGAATTTAGACGCACTAAGTAATAAAGTTATGAGAAAATGATATCAAGAAGTATTACATCTGTTAGAAGGTCAAAGTGGCCATCATTAAATATTAATTGAAATGCCAGATCAGTATTACTTTAGGTTTATTGTCTTTGATTTTGATGCCAAAATTGGTATTGATGTAGCCTATGTTTGATAGGCAGGATAAATGTACCTACATTGGGAATGGTCAAATATGTTGTTTTTTGGGAAACAGATAAATAGAGATAATAAATAAGAGAAAGGAGAGATTTTAGTAATTTCAGCGCTAAATGTTCCTACTTTTTCCCCATGGATTAAGAATCTGAAATTTCTATAAAAGCTGCACAGAGCGGAAAACACAGATGAAAAAACAATGACAACTACCGAAAAGAGTAGAAATTAAAGAATTCTCGCATTTTATTAAATCCACCGGGTAATTTTTTTTAGTATTAATGTAATATGACGTTCAAGTTTTGATGGATGACGATTTGAAAATTTGCCTATCGGGTGCATGTACTTTCCAACCTTTAAATGGTTAGGTGGTTTCAAGAATCAAGTCATTATTTCCTATTGTCAAAATCAGTCGTCGATATAATCAGTTACAAAAAGCCAATATATGACACAGATCACTATCATTAGATAGTCATGGAGTAAAAGTTGTGTAATATGCACGTTGTATTCTGTACACTGTTAAAATTGTGCTTTAAAAATACGCCGCAATTATGATCCTAGCAATTGTACAATTTGTTTTAAGCTTTACATTATCCTTTTCAATGTTTAAAGTTGGGTTAAAGTTACACAAGTTGTGTCTTTTTTAAAAACAATAATTGATAGAGTTGGCCAAGCTAGATAACTGTGTAAAACGTAAACAATCATTCTAGCAGTGTAGCATTCCGGGGTAGCATTAGCTCATATTATGTGTACACTTTAACCTTCTTGCGCTTTTAACTAATGAAACACATGAGCCTTATTCACATTTGAATGTATGTAATCACATGATAATTCCACAAGCACTGTTGAGAGGATTGCCTTTCATCTAACGTATTTATCTTGTATGCTGTAGCAAATACTACAGTACAAGTTTCTATTATTAGCTAACCTGAAGTTTATATAAATTTCCTATATATGATCACGCCGTGGTAATAAATAAATAAAAAACACCACTTGACGTGTGCTATAAGGCAGTCTAAAAATATCAGCCTTATCAACATTTGTATGTAAATTATGATACTTCTTCGTCAGAATGAATAGACAATAATATCAGTTAAATATACTGTCTTCAAACTCTCTTATGCCTCTTTCAGCTTCAATGTCATTGCTTATGACAACACAAACAAGATTTAATTGAACAAGGAATAATGAACAATAAACCTAGAAATAAAAATCAATTAAATGTAACATTGATCTCAAAATACGCAGATGTTGAAGCATTTTCTTAGCCCATTGCGTTACTAAGTAGACAGGACGTCAGTTTCCATTCTATGCGTTCTAACCTATTTTGCGAGCGGCGATAAATGTCCTTCATTGTGGTATACCCAAATATATTCTAAAACGTCAATAATATTGTGATTTTTTTAAGCCTTTTTTAAATGTGTTTATAATTAACAAACTTGATTAACATTTCTCTGTCTGCTTCTAAATCACCCCTTAAGTATGGTGATTTTATTTTATTGTGGACACGTACCATAACAGCGGAACCATAACTGGAGCTAAAGGTCGATTTTGTACATCGCTTTTTTTTTACAATTTTAAATATTTCTTCACTAAAATAAAAATGTATTTATACAATATTTTGTCATTAGTGTTATGTAGCATAATGTCGGCCAGGTCGAAATTACTTTCTGTCAAATTTGGAGCTTGAGTATATGTATCTATAAGGCTAAGTATACCAACTAAGATTTTTCTACTTTGTGTAAATCAGCATATCTTTGGATGTAGATGCTTAAATGGGATGGAATAAAATCATCGTGTTGAGTAATTATTCTGCTTTTTACTGACATAGCTGTCCGGTAAACTAAGAGTGTCCTTATATGGTTCTGTGGATTGTAAAAGTTTTTTTATACACGCCGTAGAGCATTAATAAGACAGCTCTTTTGAAGTTTCGAAGTATTTTCCTCACATTTTGGTGGTTTACATGTGAATCGTGTCATTTAATCTTATATAAAATATATTTTTCATTACCTTTTGCAAGTAAATGTTTGTTTCAATTTCTTAAAAAGCTTACGCTGTGGTCCTAAAGTAGTCACAATAGAGAAGTCTGCAGTATCATTTTCGTCGTTGCGGATACAATTTTCATACCTTTTCGAATCATAATAAGACCCCACTCCCTCCCCTTTATAAGATAAGCTTTCGACACGACATTTATTGCAAAAGCTGAAGTAGTTTATT
Source organism: Amphiura filiformis (assembly GCF_039555335.1). Taxonomy (NCBI): domain Eukaryota; kingdom Metazoa; phylum Echinodermata; class Ophiuroidea; order Amphilepidida; family Amphiuridae; genus Amphiura; species Amphiura filiformis. The sequence goes on along the minus strand of NC_092634.1, from coordinate 52,144,635 downwards.
CTTGTACGTTTAGGCCTAAACATTTTGCGGGCTTAAACATTCTTTTCGCGGTCTTAAGCATTCTGTTTTTAATAAACACGTTCCAGGGTTGCGGTTTTGATATTCGCTTTCCAAAATACAGAATGGAATAACCAGATGAAGGCTTGTTATCCCAATTTATGACTTGTTATAAACGTGTAGCGTAAAGCATTAAAGCAAGATAATTCCAAGTTTCCACCAGTTAACACCTGAAATCACGCCAAGATAATCCATATTCTTTTTTCAAATGACTTCATTCAACTTACCTCCCTTTCATCCGCAAATGCCATAGCTGAGGCAACGGCGAACATTACCGCCAAAACTAACAAGCTCCAAAGAAACTTCATCATGGTGATCTGTTATTTCCCGCCAAAAGCTGGACGGATCTTTTTCTCCACCAAAAATTCCTTACGCTCTCACAATCGAGCAGGCAGTTATGCCGGTGTCAAATCGTTTGTCTCTACCCTTATGTGTGTTGTTTCTTTTCCAGTGTACAGTCTCAACTCACAAATGCGTTATCACCGCGTAAAAAAATAACCAACTCTCACTACGTTAAACTCACTCTGCTTCGAAAAGTGGTGGTGGCAGCTTTATTTAAATAATGTCATTCTACCGCGCCGCCTGTCTCATGAATATTAAATCAAGATACGTCGTCTTGTCTTCGTTGTATAGCTGTATGACATGATCAGTGACAGGAAATTATGACAAAAACCTTTCACCAATCAACATGAGACGTTGATATGACGTAATAGTACGTGTGTAAAAATGTCAGCAAATGAAACTAGAATGAAATCTATCGCGGAATGAGTTCTTTCTGACTTAAAACGTGATTTGCAGATTTAATATAAGAACTTATTTTTCTGATGTTATATAGTGCATATATGGATCACTGGATGAGCTAAGCTTATATGTCTTGAAATAATTGACTATCATATGCACAATTGCTTGCGTGTTTTCGTCAACAAAAATTAATCATGATGTGTTTATGGGTTATTGAAAACAGTTCAATTAGAACTAAAATCTTGAGATAAACTGACAAGCATATTGGATGATGGCATTTTGTTCATAGAAAGAACGAGAGTGAATGGGTGGATTGCATTATGACCCAATTTGAGGGTGTTGACTTTATGGCATACCATGTGATTTTTTATAATGTTTTAGTTTAAACATGAAATAAAACTTTCAAAACTTTTGACAAGTTTGTTGTTGAATTTGTAATGACATTCTCTCGTCATGTCCTCCTTACTAGCACACCATACCAGTATCATTTAAGTTGTTTTTGTTGACTTAATTATTCCAGCCCTTAAAGCTCCAACCTACGATTTAAAGTTGTCCTCAAGTGTCGTATGGTGATATCAATGTACAGCTATTGATCGCCGATCTCCATTAGTTCCAAAATAAACACATTTACCTCAAGATGACATCATCGTGACATTGTATCGGGCACTCTCCTAAAAATATTTCGGCTAAAAGTTTTAAATTCAAAAAACAAACGAATATCTCTGGATTGAAAGAAAATTGCAAAATCCAAAGAATAGCAAAAGGGCGTTTACCGATATTTCCTTCGGAAACAGAGGTAAAGCAGGATTCTTTGCACTCGAATGTCGAAAAATGGATAAAACATAGCAAGTACAAAATATAATGCCACACTCTTTATTTCTATTGCGATTTAAAGTGAAAATATGTGACGTGGTATATCGAAAGGAGACACTTTTGGGCAGGATCGTAAATGGAGAAATAGCAACAACAAAAAACTGCCCGGGGGTGATTTTTCAAAATGTGGGTTTGTTGCAAATTTTTGATGTTAATAATGTTTGAAATATCGTCTGATAGTCTCAGACCGGAATACAACTGGCATCTTGAATTTTTTCAGCCATTTTTCTATGTACATATGAATGTAAATAATTGTCAATAATATTTTTAAATGCCGATATCTCGAATTCGAATTTTATAATACCATAACTTATGAACTCTATATCTACTCGTAGGAATGCCCGAATTCATTGAAGAAAACGGCATATATTTAAGATATGTAAAACACTCAAAATTTATAACGTGCCCAAAAGTGTCTCTTTTTGATATACCACGTCACATATCACTTCAATGCTAAATGACAACGTGACACGTTTAAAAAAATCACAGTGCGATATGTTTAGAGGTTAATGACTGATCACTTATTTTGACGGTATTGTGAAAATATCTAAAATTGTGCTTTGGGACCGAGGAATATCCCGATACAATTCTAACAGTATCTTCCGTTTTCTCTGTAAAAATTGAATAGCCGAGTAAGTAAATACCGCTAGCGACCAATCACAATAGCGCGCAATCATGCAATAGCCAAATACAGCGCCCAAAGTTCGCGTAAATTGTTCCAGTGCATAATACGTGATTCTAACTACGTCATGAGACGCGGTTATTATACTTTTTTAATAACCTGCATTTGCGTCGGTGTATTTAATAAAAGTTGATAGAGATTGCGATTGCCAAACGTAGAATCGAACGCCCGTGCAATCTACTCAAAATCCCGTCACAGGAGAGTAATTTTGAATAGACTGCACGGGCGTTCAATACCTACGTTTGGAAATCGCAATCTCTCTATTATTATTATTGGATTAAACACATCGCGTAATTAACGAGGTTATGAATGAATAATATAAAGTGTAGGTCAAAGAATGAGAGGTTAATGACCGCGCATCAGTTATTTTGAGGGTATTGTGAAATATCTATACATTGTGCTTTGGAACCGAGGAATATTCACAATCCACGAAAAATAAGTCATTAACCTCATTCATATAGCCGTCACTTTTCACCTTTGTAATTCAATTTTCGTCATATTCCCGTCTTTTAAATTTGACAACAGAACACAATTTTAACTGTATCTTCGTTATCCCAGTCAAAAATCGAATAGCCTATTTAGGAAATACCGCTAGCGACCAATCACACAGTGTGTTGAAATTTGAATATAATGGAATTAAATGAAATTGTAAAATGAAAAAGTATATCAAATGTTCCAGGAAAGAGAGGGTCAAAGGCGTAAGCGCGCAATTATGGGCCACTCCGATGGACCTTTTACTATAACCATGTCCATGCATGCATGTCCATCTGATGGACGAATATTTCTATCAATGTCAGAATACGTCAATGTGTGTCCTTTTCTGGCTTATTTCCCTGATGGATAACTTTCACCTATGTTGGATCAGTTAATAATAGTAAGTAAATGATGCAGCTAATTTGTGGCTTCTTCATGCCGAATTAAGCATTTTCATTGACAGGGCTCAACAAATTGTGCGAAAATCGTAAACTTGTGCGTAAGAAAACAAATTTTCATTCATAGGAATTTTACGTGGATTTGTTGAGATTAGAATCAAGAATTTGCACAGATTAAAATCACAAAAGGTTAAGATTTATAGAATGAGTCATTATGGGACCTTCAAATGAATGCAATTAATTAATGATAGCGGTTCCGCGCTTCTCCGTACAAAATTGAGGGTGTTCAGAACCGAGTAGATTCCCAATATGATAGTATCTCCTTGAACAGTGTGGATTACTTAATAATGATATATCTTAACCAACCCCTAAAAAAGAGGAAAGTTATAATTAATTAATGAATATGACAAACGGTGGCTTTTTTGTAGCGGAATTTAGAAAAAAGATTAATTACATAGAGTATTCTCTTCTTCATTTGCCCGTTTGGAATCGTCGAGCTTGATTGACACTTTGTAACCTGGGCGTTACTACTATTCTGTTACTCACTGACTGTTTAAATGGAATCAAAAACACAGACACGTTATTATTATTATTATTTAGTATCTTTTTCTTTATCACTGTACATAAACAATGTTACAATAATGTTCATTTATATATGGCAACCACACCGAAACCATAACGAATATTTATGCTGTATGGTGTACATTGTTTTAAACAGCCATAACCCCCATTAGCAGTAATTCCCAGCAAACACGTTTTTAAAACAGATTATTAAACATTTTTTTGTTTTGGCCCAAGCTATTAAAAACATTTAAATGCCGGTTATGTAAAGGTCATGAACACATTTTTACAACGTTTTGTAAGAAAAAACACTACAACAAACTGTTATTGTAAAATATGTTTTGGAAAACGTTTTTGCTAAAAAGTTTATCAATACCTCAGGTCACAATTAACAAAAAAAAACATCAAGGCCGCAGGGCCGAGGCCGGTGACTCCCATAGCATTACGCGCTATTAAACACCCCAAGTTGGACCCCCAACAATAAGGCCCGCAAGGCATGAAAGTAACCTTAAAGGTGACAGGCCGTCTCTCAAAATTAACCTTAATGTTAACACCTTGAGTAACCTTAATATAACGACATTGAAATGCAATGTAACAGGTGGCGCTATCACTACACTATTGTGCTCAATATAAGCACTTATAGACTGTTGTACAGTGCTTAATAATAGCAATGTAGTGAGGAGACTAGGTTGGACTGACTGTTGCATATGGCTTAGATAGATATTGAAGTGGAATATGGACTGTTCCATTCTACGAAGCTTTGCCGGGTGATTGGAACAGTCCACATGCACATGATCATTTGTCACTCAGTGCTAATGCTTACACATTTGTTGTTCTTTTCCCAAATCATTTAATCAAAAAGTCAGTTGTCCTTTAACGAGACCGCAGGCAAAGCAGAACATCTGGGTCTCATCATCAGCATCCTATAGAACTGAGTACATAAACTGCAACCCACAGCCACAGACATGAATGACGTCAAGTGTATGAATATTATATCTACCATGTTTGCAACTTATGATATCTGGGATTAATGATGGCATCGTGTAATGGTATAAATAGCGATCTAAACTCAATCACCACCCAAATCAGGCTTTTCAACATCAACTGTGTAACCGTGCTTTACCAGTGCTGGTGACATGGAAAATAAGCTCACATCATGCCCGGGGGGGGGGGGTCACTCTTTTGAAAAGCACCATAAACAAGGATTTAACCCTTGGCTAAAACAATACCCTAAACAGGGATTTTATTCCTTGCATCTAATTTCATACCCTAAATTTCATTTCCGCGTATTAGCAATTGCAATTTTGCTAACCTTTTTTCCAATATTTCACGTTTTTGACACCCTTAACGCGTTACGCGCGTATCGTGCTTATCCACGAAAAACTACCCTTTTTACGCGTTTTCATTATCGCGGATGGTGTACAGGCCACAATGGGAGTGACCACCCGGGACATCATGCTACAGGATCATGCTCAACGTCTCGACTAATGTGAGCAACACCTGGAATTATGCCATGACTACCACACAGCCTCTCATCTGTCACCACCCTAGCAATACAGCGTATATCCTGATGATGCTAGTGGAGCCGCCTCGTACAGAAGATATGTTCTTTATGTTAAATTAAATTATCGAGTATATCTTAAGGTGGTACTACACCCCTTGATAAATTTGTGACTATTTTTGCATTTTTCTCAAAAACTAATAAAACACTGGTAACAAAAGTTATGTATATTATAGGGGCAAGGAATCCAGTTACAATACTGGAATGTCAGTGACTCAAGACAAGTAGTTATTGATTTATTGATCAAATATTGGTTTTCCCTCATTTTTGCCTGTAACTCCACAAGTGTTGTCTAATGTAATGTAACAGGTGGCGCTAACACTACACTATTGTGCTCAATATAAGCACTTATAGACTGTTGTACAGTGCTTAATAATAGTAATGTAGTGAGCAGACTAGGTTGGATCTGACTTATAATAATACAGAAGCTGATACAAGCTACGATTTACAACCAGATGTTATTGCCTTACTAGCTATGGTTCTTTGTACTTAGTCGAATGAAATTAATGATTTACATTTTTTTTTAAATCTTAAAGTTAAGGTTACGGTCATGGTTAGGGTTAGGGTTAAAGCTCGGGTTTGGGTTATGATTAATGTTAGTGATTGGGTTGGGGTTAGTGTTACGGTTGGAGGGTTAATGTTAGCGTAAATGGTTTAGGGTTAGAAGAGAAGGGCTAGAGGAAGGGCTGCTTTACTGTCGTGTATTTTCCCAACTTATAAGGATGGTGAGAAGATTCTTCTATCTGTCTATCTATCTATCTATTTGTCTAACATCTAACAAATTATATGGTTAATGTATTTAATTCTTCTATACCTTAATCCACACCTATTTCCAACCTCCAACACTTCTCTGAATGTAAAACTAACTTAGATTGTGGTTCTCAAATGTTACTAAATAAGTACTACTTCAATTTCTTGAGCCGCATTGTCTTTTCATTACAGTTTATTCTTTAACTGCTTCCTGAGCGGCTGCCACATTGTCTTCCTCGTTTTCAGCACCATCACGTTTTCCTGAAAATCCTGGCCACGCGCCTGATTTAAACCATCTTTTAAAAACTTGTTCTCCGTCAGGGCTAGAGTAATACATCCAATTCTCATCTCCGTTATCAGTGCGTTTACCAGCAAATCCAGGCCAAGCTCCCGCTTTAAACCAGCGTTTTTCGATGATGTTACCGTCTTCGTCATCTATATTACGTTTGCCTCCGAAACCTGATGAGAGTGGGTCCATGAAGTTGTTGAATCCGCGTTTGCCTCCAAAACCTGACGAAAGTGGGTCCATAAAATTGTTGAATCTCCGTTTTTCGATGACGTCGTATTCTTCGTCATCACTTCCGTCGCGTTTACCAGCAAATCCAGGCCAAGCACCTGCTTTAAACCAACGTTTTTCGATGATGTTACTTTCTTCGTCATCTATATTGCGTTTGCCTCCGAAACCCGAGGAGAGTGGGTCCATGAAATTGTTAAATCCACGTTTGCCTCCAAAACCGGATGAGAGTGGGTCCATGAAATTGTTAAATCCACGTTTGCCTCCAAAACCTGATGAGAGTGGGTCCATGAAATTGTTAAATCCACGTTTGCCTTTAAAGCCTGACGAGAGTGGGTCCATGAAGTTGTTAAATCCGCGTTTGCCGCCAAAACCTGACGAAAGTGGGTCCATGAAGTTGTTGAATCCGCGTTTGCCTCCAAAACCTGATGAGAGTGGGTCCATGAAGTTGTTGAATCCGCGTTTGCCTCTAAATCCTGTCGAGAGTGGGTCCATAAAGTTGTTAAATCCACGTTTGCCGCCAAAACCTGATGAGAGTGGGTCCATGAAATTGTTGAATCCGCGTTTGCCGCCGAAACCTGACGAGAGTGGGTCCATAAAGTTGTTGAATCCGCGTTTAAAAAATACAGCCATCAGCGGGTCAGTGAAAAGGTTGAAGCGGCGCTTTTCTAATGTGTCATAGTCGTTAAGTAATCCATCTGTCTCCTCAATCTCTACGATCTACAAAATGAAGTATGAAAAGAGATCACATTAATAAGTTCACTGAACAGTTCATTTGTAGGATTGGTTGGGTTCACGGTTGTTTGATGTATATAGAATTGGCTTCATTATTAACTAAATGCAAACTATAGATGGCGCTATTTATCCTAAATCATATTTCTTTATTTGCAAGAGGTAGGTGATTAATACTGTCATTAAAACAGCTGGAATAGGTGAAACAAGCAACAAGGAAATTTTTTAAACATATTTGATCAAACAATAAAAGGAATTATTTAAAAAAGCTTGAAAGAGTAATTTCCAGTAACTAAATAGCGCCACCTATTTTGTCATCAATAGATAGATTTTATATCCAAAAAAGCTTTAAAAATGCTATAAAAGTGAATGATTTTGTAAAAGAGAGGAAATTTGGTTGTACATGATATTTTGTTTGAAAAATTAATAAATGATCCCATCAAACAACCGTGGGTTGTAGGCAAGCTATTAGACAAATTCAGAAATGTACGTTATTAATGACTTTTAGCTTTCACCATCTTGAGTGATGGTTTTCTCAAAAGCGATCTGGTTCGATTCTTCATTGCGCTGCTTACATCACCAAACCATGGGAATGTGGATTAAAGGCTAGGACTATTAGCTTCAAACCCACTAAAATGTAATGTAAATTCCGTTTTCATAATGCATTTCAAAATTCTCAAGTTATGAGAGAAAAATAGTTCGGACTCCACATGTGTCAACATCGTAAACTATCGTCCAATTTCCTTTAGGGTAGTCTCTTTTAGTTAAAACTGTACTTTGCTGATTTCTGAATTCGTGTGACTAGCGGAATACCTTGGAGAATGTGTAAATTTGTCCACTGTATGAAGTTTAAAGATCTGTTTCTCATAATTCGCATGAGTTGACTTTTCTGCACTTTTAACAAATACTTTCATACAGGCACATAATACAAGATATAATTGTTAGAACAGAATTTATAATTTTTATAATTTGAGCTAATAGCATTGGCCTATAAAGTCGGTTTCGGCGAAAAAGCAGTTTAACCCCATGAGAACTACCTGCCGATCTAACATTGCCTCCGATTGGTCAATTACATGATATCTTCATTTTAATCACCAATCAGAATGGAGCTTTGCAAATAATTTACCCCAATTTTTTTGCGTGGTGAAATTATTCTAGCAATTGGTCCAATTGATAATGATAACTTCTTTTTGGCCATTTTTTTAATAGTTTTTTTAGTTCCCATGAACAGTTCTGAGAAAAATACCATTTATTGACGGTGAAAGTCGTGAATACAATTTCCGGATTTGTTTACCATATACATGTATGTTTTTGATATACATAAGTTGCTAGACTAAGTACAACGAATTAATTTTCAAAGAAACTGCAGAATAAACCCACAGTCCAAATAAACAATCCTATCAATCGCACGTCATCTTTAAATGTAAAACTACCCAAGATTTGTTTTAATCAGCAAGAATTTTATCGCCATTATCAAACTGTTAGAGAATTAACGGTTTTAGAGAATTATGTTTACTTTAAAGACAAGTATATCTCCGACAAGTCTTAACCGCTTAAATATTCACTTATCACCTTTTGAGAACACCGTCATTAATGATGCAATTAATATATGTTTTTTTTTTACCCCAAACATGGCTTTGATATTGTTGTTACTTTTGTGTGAACTTTAGCACAAAATAGATTGTAAATTTTGTGAATGATCACGTGGCAAGCAACCTCGGAGCTATTGGGTATTTTAAAAGAGTTTTAATCGTTTTAAAATATTAGAAACAGAGTGAGGCATACATAATTTGTAAGATCTGTAAGTACCCCGGGTATAACAGTGTGCGAAATCTTTGTAATCGTTGCTTTATTCCAGCCACAGGGCGCCTTTACCATGGTTACTAATCATGGAAATGTCATACGTCGAAGTGAAACAAAAACCCGACTTACTTCAGTTGTGGCACAATTGTTTTCATATTCTCTTTCAATTTAGTATGTTATCCCTTTATCATAACGAATTAATACGCTCTTTATCAACTCATCTGTGTACATTCGCCCCGTATAAATACATAATACTTATACCCACAAACCCGCATCCCTACCGGTAACCGGGGACGCACACACACTCGCCTAACAAAACACCATAGAACCGGGGACACACACATTAATTTTGTTACTATCCATCCGGACCACATTTGAGAAATCACCATCCAACCGGGTACCGCTCCAGCAAACACAAAACGTTTTCGACATCATTCGCAGAAAATTTGTCAGAAAACGTTTAACTGTCAGGTTATATAAAGGGTATATAAAGGGCATAAAACGTTTTCATAAATTGAAAAACATTTTTTGATAACCTTCACCAAATATTTTAACATAATGTTATTTAAGTGTTGGCAAAATATTTGGCAAAAATGTATTCAAAGAATAATTAACATCTTGAAAACATTTAAAAGATATTGTTATAGTGTGTCTTCACACTAAACGTTTCAAACGTTTCATGACATTTTAATGTTATTAAAACGTTTTTACCTAAACCAAAAATAACTTTTTAAAACCTTTTTAAACGTTTTTAAAACGTGTTTGTGTTTACCGGTGTCCTATATCAGGTACAGTTCTGCAGACTCACATGTTTAAATGTTTTAACGTGCAATTTGGGCCAACCGAGCACGTCCTGACAACCGGGGACGTCCGCAGTTCATGTGAGTCCGCATATCAACGGTGTTTTTCATGTGTGTGTCCTCGGTTGGGGATGGCTACAAACGCCCCACATTCACCCTCCTTTGCAAGCTGCGAGAGATCATATTGCTTGACCCAACCGTTTCAACATCAATACTCCATCAACAAAATATACGATATGATCGATATCGGTATTACAGTTTTGACGTTTTCTAATAAATATTACTTTACAGATGTAAATCCTGGATAACACTGTCCTACCTATCAAATGTCGACTGCGTCAATGATTTTATAACACGCTGATATCAGTAATACATTTATGTAAACATTATTATTTGTTCTATATGTGCAAATATTGGTAAATAACTATTTTCAAATGCATGATTGCACCACATTTTGTATTTTGTTCTCAAAATTACAAAAATAAAAACTTTTTATTAATCATCGTAGCAGCAGGCTGACGATATATTGATGATCAGATAATTGATCCCGTGACATTATTTTCCAGCCCAGGCGAAATTAAATTTCTATTTCTAATAGTAATAGTGCTTATACGTTTGAATAAAGTCACAGGTATATGTAACAATTATCTTAAATTTACTTTTATGCTATGTAGGCAGTTTATTGTTCCGTGCGAATTCAACGTTGATACTGACCGACTTTGTTAACTAAACGTGAAAAGGGGACCTTTGCTTCAATGCAAAAGTATAGTATACAAATATTGAATGTCTTAATATTAAGTATTTCATTGTACTTCTGCAGGCAAGGTTGATGAAGGTGAGGGGGGGGGGAAGAGACAAAGACAAAAGGAAAAAGAAAGTGCAGAATACTGCAGATGACATGACGAGCAGCGCAGAAATAATGTGAATTGGTAAATTAAATTACCGAGTATATCTAAAACGTAGCAAATATAGAACGATGGACTGAGATAGAGACAAAATAACGCAAAGATGAAAAAAAGAAGGAAGAGAAAAACTGAAGCAAGTGCATATTGTGATGTTCATAAGTGAGAGAAATCATCGTAAGAAATTTGAGTCAAAAAATCAATTCAAACTTTGGTATACAATGTTCGGGTGATGGCGTTCAATGTAAGGCTAAAATAATAAAATGCCGCATTCGGAACAACCACCTTTAAGTTTACAGAGTGATGGGTTATTAATGCTCTTTAATCTATCAACTCATCTCTGAACATTCGCTTATTTTGACATATAACCCACCTACATACGCACCCCGACCTTCAAACTCCTTTGCAAGCTTTGAGACATACTATTTGTGTTGCATAATCGTGTTAACATCAATAATCTATCAACAAAATATACGATATGATCAATACCGGTATTATTGTTTTGGTATTCACAAATAAATTTTATTACAGATGTAAATCCCGCATAACACTGCCCTAGCTATCAAATGTCGACTGCGTCAATCATTACGAGCGTATATCACTAAATACATTTATGTTAAAACTACGTAGACACATATTGACGATATCATGATATACTGATGATCAGAAAGTTGATCCGTTGACATATTTTCAAGCCCTGGTAGAATCAAATTTCCATTTCTAATAGCAATAGTTTGTATAAAGTCCCAGGGATGTACCCATTACCTTGCTATTTCTATGCTATGTAGGTAGGTCATTGTTATGTGTGAATTTAACGTTGACACTGACCGACTTTATACACCATTAACATGAGAAGCAGTTTACTTGCTCCAAAATGACACAGAAATATATAGTATACAAATATTTAATGTCTATGAGTGTGATGGACTTTTTTGTTGTAGGATCGAAAGCGATAGAGACAGAGAGGGAAGGAGGGAGAGAGCGAGAGAGACAAAAAAACAGAAAGAGAGAGATAGTGAAGAGAGTTGAGGAGAGAGGAGAGAGCGAGAGGGAGATGGAGAGAGAGACATTACGACACGAAGAGCAGCGCTAAAATAATGTGAATTGGCAAATTTAATTACCGAGTCTTCCTAAAACGTAGCAAATGTAGAACGACGGGTTGAGTTAGAGACAAAGTAACGAAGCTGCTAGGACAAACATGGAGCAAGACAAGGATTGAAACAAGTGCACATTGGGATGTTCATAAATGAAAAAGAAGAGAAATAATTGTAAGGAAATGGAATCAAGAGCGTGCGCAAGGAAGACATAATATAACCATGGGTTGACACAGCGATGAAATGATTAAATATAACGAGTTACGAGCTCCTAAATATGTGTTATGGTCCTTAAAGGTGGGTGCAGCGTTTGTATGCCTCGTCCCATCAATATGCATCAACATGATTAACAATAAGATGTTGGCATCAGAATTTTTTTTAGTCGCATTACATCATTTAAATTTTAGACCTAAGATGTTAAATTTAGATTGTAGATTGAGTGAATTCTATAATGTTCATGAGGACCGATTGTTCCATCATGCCGTGTCTAACAATTACGCCAGCGAGCGTTGCGTGCCTTCGCGTATACGCGATAGAGCTTTGTGTGTCTTCGCGTTTACGCGAAAGACCGTAAGCATACGAGCTACGTGTTTCGCCTGTCGCATTTCATGGAACAATCGGCCCTCATTATCAGGTAATGCTGAGACTTTGACTGTTTGGAGTTGGTCTGTTATCTCTTTCGTCCACGGGGATGGCACAGCCGTGTACCGATTAAACATAATGGGCTGCTATGAACCGACTAAACATAATGGACAAGTACCTAAAGCCTTGATTTTTGAAGAATAGGTTAGTTCATTAAAAAACATTACAATTGTATAGAGATCAGAATTATGTAAAGAAAACCAACAAAACAAAGAGGGCGTCCTCTTCATCGAGTTTGCATCAGATTCACTTATAATAAGGTTAATTATTTTAGGGTCCAAAGTAGGACAGGAGCTAGGAGTAATCTGAAGTTAGTATCTAGTAGGTTAAAGGTTACAAGGATTTACTGAAAAGACGGAAGAAAAATAGGTATTAGGGTGATGATACGCTGTCCAAAAAAGGAATTAGGAAAAGGCTGCATTATACCATGGCTGACAACTGAAGCAAATGGGAGTGTTTTACCCCTCAGGTGGTGTATCGTAGGGATGTCTGTGGATCACTTTATAAAAGTTCTGGCCAGACGTCTCCGTATAAAATTTGCTTAAGGTGGTGAACCAAACATACGTATGAGCCAAATCCATTACCTTCCTTACATACAATACCGCGATTGCCCCTTATTGTACTGAAGGGTTAGCTTTAAGGATAACCTAGTTATGTCATAGGTCTTTACATATTATATTACTTCGCTTTGCCACATAAACTTAAAGTCTTTTATTTAAGGATCGTCTTTCCTACCTTATCATATCAGAATTCATATAAGACGCAAAATATAATAAGGTTTCAATTGACATAGAAACCAAAATACACAGAAGGTGTTTGACGGTCACTAAGGTCAGAAACAGGCAGTCAATTTTAAATAAGTAACTATAGACCATGTAGACAGGATACTCTAGGACAAAATTTTAAAACAAAAGAAAATAAATAAATTGAGAAAAAACATGGACGTAAATTCAAAAAGAGCAAAGTTTTTATCTTTAATATTATTTGCATTTATTTTGAGCTAATGACAATACGAAATGCCATTCAACAGGTATAATGGTATACAAAAGAAAGAAAAATAACATATATTTGAAGATTATCAAAAATATGCCCCCTGAAACCATGGAAATCATATGTCCTTCGGGTAAGTCAGGATGTCTCAAAACTACCAACTTGAGATTTTACGCTCATTTTGTTGTAGCGGGTCACATTTCTTATTATGTGACTCTTTGGTTTTTAAAAAGAAGTGTACTCTCGATGATGCTAGAATGACAGATATTTATTTCAAATTTGATTAACAGTACACCCGTGCCACCCACCTAGATTACTATCATTTTGTTGTGCAACTATTACGTCATTGACTGGTTTACGTTAATCTTGGCACTTCCAACATATTAAACACTTTCTAATGTAGCGAAGATTTGATAACTATTTAGAAAAATGATGTAGCTCTAATTTCGTAAGCCCTGACCGTTGAATATGTCGTTATCATGGCGTGTTTCATTACTTTTCCTCTCCCTCTTGCCACTTAATGTATCATTGGCCCTATAGGCATGTGACAAGTCAGTGTCTCTATCTATTTACATTCTAAGTGGATTTCTTTTCCTAGCTTGTTTTGCTTTTACATAAGAAGACCATGTACAGCATATGTGAGTGTTTTAATCGGCAAGGATATTGCCGACCTTATCAAACTGTTCGCGAATTACGTTTAACTTAAAGACAACCAGATCTCCGACAAGTCTAAACAATATAAATATTCACCTATCACCTTTTGAGAAAACCGTCATTAATGATTCAATTAAGAATAATTCAACAACTGTTAGTTATGCTATGTTGTTTTCACACCAAACATGGCTTTGGTTTTGTTGTCATTTTTGTGTGAACTTTAGCACTAAATAGATTGTAAATTTGATTATGAATGATCACGTTGCAAACGACCAGGAAGCCATTGGGTTTTCAAAAGAGTTTTAACCGTTTTTACAACACTAAAACCAGACTGTGGCATAATGTTATTAAATAATTTGCAAAGTCTCTAAGTACCTAGGGTATAATAGTTTCATAATCTGTACAGTGTTTGAAATCTTTGTAATCGTTACTTTATTCCAGCCACAAGGCGCCTTTACTAATCATAGAAATTTCATACGTCGAAGTGAAAAAAAACCCGACTTGCTTCAGTTTTGTTGTAAAATGGCACAGTATTGTTTCCAATATTCTATTTCAAATTAGTATGTAATCCTTTTATTGTAACAAATTATTACACTCATCAATTATCAATTCATCTGTGTACACTCGCCCTTATGAAAACACATATAACTTAACACAAACAAGCACCCTCATTATTTTGGATTATTTCCTTTAATTTGTATCATTATTATTTGGTCTTCTGCAAAGATTGATGAATAGATATTTTACATGCATCCTCGCACCATATATTGTATTTTGTTTTCAGAATTACAAAACAAAAATGACTTAGGCAATTTCCGTAGCAGGCTGGCGATATTGTTGATCAGAATATTGATCCCGTGACATTGTTTTTAAACCCGGGTGAAATTAAATTTAATAGTAATAGTGCTTATAAATGTATATAAAGTCCCAGGTTTGCAAGTCCCAGGTTTGTAACCATTATCTTAAATTTACTTTTATGCTATGCAGGCAGTTTATTTTTCCGTGCGAATTCAATGTTGATACTGACCGACTTTATTAACTAAAACGTGAAAAGTGGATCTTTGCTTCAATACAAAAGTATAGTATACAAATATTGAATGTCTTAATATTAAGTATTTCATTGTACTTCTGCAGGCAAGGTTGATGAAGGTGAGGGGAAAAAGAGACAAAAAACAAAAGGAGAAAGAAAGTGCAGATGACAAGAAGAGCAGCGCAGAAATAATGTAAATATGTAAATTCAATTATGAAGCATATCTAAAACGTAGCAAATGTAGAACGATGGCCTGAGATAGAGACAAAATAACGCAAAGATGAAAAGAAAGAAAGAAGAGAAAAACTGAAGCAAGCGCACATTAGGATGTTCATAAATCAGAAATAATAAAAAAAAAAAAAATACCGCATTCGGAACAACCACCTTTAAGTTTACAGAGTGATGGGTTATTAATGCTCTTTAATCTATCAACTCATCTCTGAACATTGGCTTATTTTGACATATAACCCACCTACATACGCACCCCGCACCTTCACACTCCTTTGCAAGCTTTGAGACAGACTATTCGTGTGGCATAATCGTGTTAACATCAATAATCTATCAACAAAATATACGATATGATCAATACGGGTATTATTGTTTTGATATTCACAAATGAAAAGTTTTATTACAGATGTAAATCCCGCATAACACTGCCCTAGCTATCAAATGCCGACTGCGTCAACCATTACGAGCATATATCATTAATACATTTATGTTAAAACTACGTAGACACATATTGGCGATATACTGATACCTTGACATATTTTCAAGCCCTGGTGGAATCAAATTTCTACTAAGCAATAGTTTGTATAAAGTCCCAGGGATGTACCCATTACCTTGCTATTTCTATGCTATGTAGGCAGTTCATTGTTGTGTGTGAATTTAACGTTGACACTGACCGACGTTATACACCATTAACATGAGAAGCAGTTTACTTGCTCCAAAATGACACAGAAATATATAGTATACAAATATTTAATGTCTATGAGTGTGACGGACGTTTTTGTTGTACTCTGCACGTAAAATAGGGTTGAAAGCGATAGAGACAGAGAGGGAAGGAGGGAGAGAGCGAGAGCGCGAGAGAGACAAAGAAAGAAAGAGAAATAGTGAAGAGAGTTGAGGATATAGGAGAGAGAGAGGGAGATGGCGAGAGAGACATTACGACACCAAGCGCAGCCCTAAAATAATGTGGATTGGCAAATTAAATTACCGAGTCTTCCTAAAACGTAGCAAATGTAGAACGACGGATTGAGTTAGAGACAAAGTAACGAAGCTGCTAAGACAAACATGGAGGAAGACAAGGATTGAAACAAATGCACA